>NW_026561723.1:0-102284 GCF_028858705.1 Grus americana | reverse complement strand
TAACCTCTACCATGGCCCCATTCACAGCCCTACTAACCCTGCAGCTGCAGGCTCCTTTAGGCATCCAAAAACTCCGACATTCAACGGAGCAGCTCGCTGTCCGTCGCCCGCCTCCGGCCGTCAAAACTGCAAAATGTGCGGGCCCTGCTCCCAGGCGAAACCTGCCAGCCCTGAATGCTGTGTCTTTCCTGAAACCTCTAGCATGGCCCCATTCACAGCCCTACTAACCCTGCAGCTGCAGGCTCCTTTAGGCATCCAAAAACTCCGACGTGCAACGGAGCGGCTCGCTGTCCATCGGCGCCATTTGGCCGTCAAAACTGCAAACGTCCGGGCCCTGCTCCCAGGCGAAACCTGCCAGCCCCGAATGCTGTGTCTTTCCTGAAACCTCTACCATGGCCCCATTCACAGCCCTACTAACCCTGGAGCTGCACGCTCCTTTAGGCATCCAAAAACTCCAACGTGCAACGGAGCGGCTCGCTGTCCATCGGCGCCATTTGGCCGTCAAAACTGCAAAATGTGCGGGCCCTGCTCCCAGGCGAAACCTGCCAGCCCTGAATGCTGTGTCTTTCCGGAAACCTCTACCATGGCCCCATTCACAGCCCTACTAACCCTGCAGCTGCAGGCTCCTTTAGGCATCCAAAAACTGCGATGTGCGACGGAGCGGCTCTCCAGCCATTTTCCACATTCAAGCTTCAAAACTGCAAACGTCCGGGCCCTGCTCCCAGGCGAAACCTGCCAGCCCCGAATGCTGTGTCTTTCCGGAAACCTCTACCATGGCCCCATTCACAGCCCTACTAACCCTGGAGCTGCAGGCTCCTTTAGGCATCCAAAAACTCCGACATTCAACGGAGCAGCTCGCTGTCCGTCGCCCGCCTCCGGCCGTCAAAACTGCAAACGTCCGGGCCCTGCTCCCAGGCGAAACCTGTCAGCTCCAAATCCTGTGTCTTTGCTGAAACCTCTACCATGGCCCCATTCACAGCCCTACTAACCCTGCAGCTGCAGGCTCCTTTAGGCATCCCAAAACTGCGACGTGCAACGGAGCGGCTCTCTGTCTGTCACCCGCCTTCGGCCGTCAAAATTAAAAATATCCGGGCCCTGCTCCCAGGCGAAACCTCCCAGGCCCTAATGGTTATTCTTTGCTGAAACCTCTACCATGGCCCCATTCACAGCCCTACTAACCCTGGAGATGCAGGCTCCTTTAGCCATCCAAAAACTCCCACATGTGATGGAGCGGTTCCCTGTTCATCGGCGACATTTGGCTGTCAAAATTGAAAACCTCCTGGCCCTGCGCCCAGGCGAAACCTGTCAGCTCCAAATACTGTGTCTTTCCTGAAACCTCTACCATGGCCCCATTCACAGCCCTACTAACCCTGGAGCTGCACGCTCCTTTAGGCATCCAAAAACTCCAACGTGCAACGGAGCGGCTCGCTGTCCATCGGCGGCATTTGGCCGTCAAAACTGCAAAATGTGCGGGCCCTGCTCCCAGGCGAAACCTGCCAGCCCCGAATGCTGTGTCTTTCCTGAAACCTCTACCATGGCCCCATTCACAGCCCTACTAACCCTGGAGATATAGGCTCCTTTAGGCATCCAAAAACTCCCACATGCGACTTAGCAGCTCTCTTAGCCATTTTCGAGATTCAAGCCTCAAAACTGCAAACGTCCGGGCCCTGCTCCCAGGCGAAACCTTCCAGCCCCGAATGCTGTGTCTTTCCTGAAACCTCTACCATGGCCCCATTCACTGCCCTACTAACCCTGCAGCTGCAGGCTCCTTTAGGCATCCAAAAACTCCGACATTCAACGGAGCAGCTCGCTGTCCGTCGCCCGCCTCCAGCCGTCAAAACTGCAAACGTCAGGGCCCTGCGCCCAGGCGAAACCTGCCAGCCCCTAATGGTTATTCTTTGCTGAAACCTCTACCATGGCCCCATTCACAGCCCTACTAACCCTGCAGCTGCAGGCTCCTTTAGGCATCCAAAAACTCCGACACGCCTCTTAGCAGCTCTCTAGCCATTTTCGCGATTCAAGCCTCAAAACTGCAAACGTCCGGGCCCTGCTCCCACGCGAAACCTGCCAGCCCCGAATGCTGTGTCTTTCCTGAAACCCCTACCATGGCCCCATTCACAGCCCTACTAACCCTGCAGCTGCAGGCTCCTTTAGGCATCCAGAAACTCCGACATGCATCTTAGCAGCTCTCTAGCCATTTTCGAGAGTCCAGCCTCAAAAATGCAAACGTCCAGGCCCTGCTCCCAGGCGAAACCTGCCAGCCCCGAATGCTGTTTCTTTCCTGAAACCTCTACCATAGCTCCATTCACAGCCCTACTAACCCTGGAGCTGCACGCTCCTTTAGGTATCCATAAACTGCGACATGTGATGGAGCGGCTCGCTGTCCGTCGCCCGCTTTTGGCCGTCAAAATTGAAATCGTCCCGGTCCTGTGCTGAGGCAAAAGTTCCCAGTTCCGAATGCTATGTCTTTCCTGAAACCTCTACCATGGCCCCATTCACAGCCCTACTAACCCTGGAGCTGCAGGCTCCTTTAGGCATCCAAAAACTCCGACGTGCGACTGAGTGGCTTGCTGTCCGTCTCTCACCTTTTGCCGTCTAAACTGCAAATATCCGGGCCCTGCTCCCACGCGAAACCTGCCAGCCCCGAATGCTGTTTCTTTCCTGAAACCTCTACCATGGCCCCATTCACAGCCCTACTAACCCTGCAGCTGCAGGCTCCTTTAGGCATCCAAAAACTCCGACATGCATCTTAGCAGCTCTCTAGCCATTTCGAGATTGAAGCCTCAAAACTGAAAACGTCCGGGCCCTCCTCCCACGCGAAACCTGCCAGCCCCTAATGGTTATTCTTTGCTGAAACCTCTACCATGGCCCCATTCACAGCCCTACTAACCCTGCAGCTGCAGGCTCCTTTAGGCATCCAGAAACTCCGACATGCATCTTAGCAGCTCTCTAGCCATTTTCGAGAGTCCAGCCTCAAAAATGCAAACGTCCAGGCCCTGCTCCCAGGCAAAACCTGCCAGCCCCGAATGCTGTGTCTTTCCTGAAACCTCTACCATAGCTCCATTCACAGCCCTACTAACCCTGGAGCTGCACGCTCCTTTAGGTATCCATAAACTGCGACATGTGATGGAGCGGCTCGCTGTCCGTCGCCCGCTTTTGGCCGTCAAAATTGAAATCGTCCCGGTCCTGTGCTGAGGCAAAAGTTCCCAGTTCCGAATGCTGTGTCTTTCCTGAAACGTCTACCATGGCCCCATTCACAGCCATACTAACCCTGGAGATGCAGGCTCCTTTAGCCATCCAAAAACTCCGACGTGCAACGGAGCGGCTCGCTGTCCATCGGTGCCATTTGGCCCTCAAAACTGCAAAATGTGCGGGCCCTGCTCCCAGGCGAAACCTGCCAGCCCTGAATGCTGTTTCTTTCCTGAAACCTCTACCATGGCCCCATTCACAGCCCTACTAACCCTGCAGCTGCAGGCTCCTTTAGGCATCCAAAAACTGCGACGTGCGACGGAGCGGCTCTCTGTCTGTCACCCGCCTTCGGCCGTCAAAATTAAAAATATCCGGGCCCTGCTCCCAGGCGAAACCTGCCAGCCCCTAATGGTTATTCTTTGCTGAAACCTCTACCATGGCCCCATTCACAGCCCTACTAACCCTGGAGATGCAGGCTCCTTTAGCCATCCAAAAACTCCCACATGTGACAGAGCGGTTCCCTGTTCGTCGGCGACATTTGGCTGTCAAAATTGAAAACCTCCTGGCCCTGCGCCCAGGCGAAACCTGTCAGGTCCAAATGCTGTGTCTTTCCTGAAACCTCTACCATGGCCCCATTCACAGCCCTACTAACCCTGGAGCTGCACGCTCCTTAAGGCATCCAAAAACTCCAACGTACAACGGAGCGGCTCGCTGTCCATCGGCGCCATTTGGCCGTCAAAACTGCAAAATGTGCGGGCCCTGCTCCCAGGCGAAACCTGCCAGCCCTGAATGCTGTGTCTTTCCGGAAACCTCTACCATGGCCCCATTCACAGCCCTACTAACCCTGCAGCTGCAGGCTCCTTTAGGCATCCAAAAACTGCGATGTGCGACGGAGCGGCTCTCCAGCCATTTTCCACATTCAAGCTTCAAAACTGCAAATGTCCGGGCCCTGCTCCCACGCGAAACCTGCCAGCCCCAAATGCTGTGTCTTTCCTGAAACCTCTACCATGGCCCCATTCACAGCCCTACTAACCCTGGAGCTGCAGGCTCCTTTAGGCATCCAAAAACTCCGACACGCCTCTTAGCAGCTCTCCAGCCATTTTCCACATTCAAGCTTCAAAACTGCAAACGTCCGGGCCCTGCTCCCAGGCGAAACCTGCCAGCCCCGAATGCTGTGTCTTTCCTGAAACCTCTACCATGGCCCCATTCACAGCCCTACTAACCCTGCAGCTGCAGGCTCCTTTAGGCATCCAAAAACTCCGACGTGCATCTTAGCAGCTCGCTAGCCATTTTCCAGATTCAAGCTTCAAAACTGCAAAAGTCCGGGCCCTGCTCCCAGGCGAAACCTGCCAGCCCCGAGTGGCTACTCTTTCCTGAAACCTCTACCATGGCCCCATTCACAGCCCTACTAATCCTGGAGCTGCAGGCTCCTTTAGGCATCCAAAAACTCCGACATGCGTCTTGGCAGCTCTCTAGCCATTTTCGAGACTCAAGCCTCAAAACTGCAAACGTCAGGGCCCTGCTCCCAGGCGAAACCTGCCAGCCCTGAATGCTGTGTCTTTCCTGAAACCTCTACCATGGCCCCATTCACAGCCCTACTAACCCTGCAGCTGCACGCTCCTTTAGGCATCCAAAAACTCCGACATGCAATGGAGCGGCTCGCTGTCCATCGGCGGTATTTGGCCGTCAAAACTGCAAAATGTGCGGGCCCTGCTCCCAGGCGAAACCTGCCAGCCCCGAATGCTGTGTCTTTCCGGAAACCTCTACCATGGCCCCATTCACAGCCCTACTAACCCTGCAGCTGCAGGCTCCTTTAGGCATCCAAAAACTGCGATGTGCGACTGAGTGGCTTGCTGTCCGTCTATCGCCTTTTGCCGTCTAAACTGCAAATATCCGGGCCCTGCTCCCACGCGAAACCTGCCAGCCCCAAATGCTGTGTCTTTCCGGAAACCTCTACCATGGCCCCATTCACAGCCCTACTAACCCTGCAGCTGCAGGCTCCTTTAGGCATCCAAAAACTCCGACATGCATCTTAGCAGCTCTCTAGCCATTTTCCAGATTCAAGCCTCAAAACTGCAAACGTCCGGGCCCTGCTCCCAGGCAAAACCTGCCAGCCCCGAATGGTTATTCTTTGCTGAAACCTCTACCATGGCCCCATTCACAGCCCTACTAACCCTGCAGCTGCAGGCTCCTTTAGGCATCCATAAACTGCGACATGCGACGGAGCAGCTCTCTAGCCATTTTCCAGATTCAAGCCTCAAAATTGCAAACGTCCGGGCCCTGCTCCCAGGCGAAACCTGCCAGCCCCGAATGCTGTGTCTTTCCTGAAACCTCTACCATGGCCCCATTCACAGCCCTACTAACCCTGCAGCTGCAGGCTCCTTTAGGCATCCAAAAACTCCGACATGCAACGGAGCAGCTCGCTGTCCGTCGCCCGCCTCCGGCCGTCAAAACTGCAAACGTCCGGGCCCTGCTCCCAGGCGAAACCTGTCAGCTCCGAATGCTGTGTCTTTCCTGAAACATCTACCATGGCCCCATTCACAGCCCTACTAACCCTGGAGCTGCACGCTCCTTTAGGCATCCAAAAACTCCAACGTGCGACGGAGCGGCTCTCTGTCTCTCACCCGCCTTCGGCCGTCAA
Source organism: Grus americana (assembly GCF_028858705.1). NCBI lineage: Eukaryota > Metazoa > Chordata > Aves > Gruiformes > Gruidae > Grus > Grus americana. Next base: position 96,454 of record NW_026561723.1, on the reverse strand, counting down.
AATTAAAAATATCCGGGCCCTGCTCCCAGGCGAAACCTCCCAGGCCCTAATGGTTATTCTTTGCTGAAACCTCTACCATGGCCCCATTCACAGCCCTACTAACCCTGGAGATGCACGCTCCTTTAGCCATCCAAAAACTCCCACATGTGACGGAGCGGTTCCCTGTTCGTCGGCGACATTTGGCTGTCAAAATTGAAAACCTCCTGGCCCTGCGCCCAGGCGAAACCTGCCAGCCCTGAATGCTGTGTCTTTCCGGAAACCTCTACCATGGCCCCATTCACAGCCCTACGAACCCTGCAGCTGCAGGCTCCTTTAGGCATCCAGAAACTCCAACATGCATCTTAGCTGCTCTCTAGCCATTTTCGAGATTCAAGCCTCAAAAATGCAAACGTCCGGGCCCTGCTCCCAGGCAAAACCTGTCAGCCCCAAATGCTGTGTCTTTCCTGAAACCTCTACCATAGCTCCATTCACAGCCCTACTAACCCTGGAGCTGCACGCTCCTTTAGGTATCCATAAACTGCGACATGTGATGGAGCGGCTCGCTGTCCGTCGCCCGCTTTTGGCCGTCAAAATTGAAATCGTCCCGGTCCTGTGCTGAGGCAAAAGTTCCCAGTTCCGAATGCTGTGTCTTTCCTGAAACGTCTACCATGGCCCCATTCACAGCCCTACTAACCCTGCAGCTGCAGGCTCCTTTAGGCATCCAAAAACTCCGACATTCAATGGAGCAGCTCGCTGTCCGCTGCCCGCCTCCGGCCGTCAAAACTGCAAACATCCGGGCCCTGCGCCCAGGCGAAACCTGTCAGCTCCAAATGCTGTGTCTTTGCTGAAACCTCTACCATGGCCCCATTCACAGCCCTACTAACCCTGGAGCTGCAGGCTCCTTTAGCCATCCAAAAACTGCGACGTGCGACGGAGCGGCTCACTGAAGGTCGCCCGCCTTCGGCCGTCAAAATTGAATACGTCCGGGCCCTGCTCCCAGGCAAAACCTGCCAGCCCCGAATGCCGTTTCTTTCCTGAAACCTCTACCATAGCTCCATTCACAGCCCTACTAACCCTGGAGCTGCAGCCTCCTTTAGGTATCCAAAAAATGCGACATGCGATGGAGCGGCTCTCTGTCCGTCGCCCGCCTCCGGCCGTCAAAATTGAAAACATCTGGGCCCTGCGCCCAGGCGAAACCTGCCAGCCCCGAATGCTGTGTCTTTCCTGAAACCTCTACCATGGCCCCATTCACAGCCCTACTAACCCTGGAGCTGCAGGCTCCTTTAGGCATCCAAAAACTCCGACACGCGTCTTAGCAGCTCTCTAGCCATTTCGAGATTCGAGCCTCAAACCTGCAAACGTTCGGGCCCTGCGCCCACGCGAAACCTGCCAGCCCCGAATGCTGTGTCTTTCCTGAAACCTCTACCATGGCCCCATTCACAGCCCTACTAACCCTGGAGCTGCACGCTCCTTTAGGCATCCAAAAACTCCGACATGCGTCTTAGCAGCTCTCTAGCCATTTTCCAGATTCAAGCGTCAAAACTGCATACGTCTGGGCCCTGCTCCCAGGCAAAACCTCCCAGCCATGAAAGGTGTTGCTTTCCTGAAACCTCTACCATGGTCCCATTCACAGCCCTACTAACCCTGGAGCTGCACGCTCCTTTAGGCATCCAAAAACTCCGACATGCGACTGAGTAGCTCTCTAGGCATTTTCGAGATTCAAGCCTCAAAACTGCAAACGTCCGGGCCCTGCTCCCAGGTGAAAGTTCCCAGCTCCGAAAGCTGTTTCCTTCCTGAAACCTCAACCGTGACCCCATACACAGCCCTACGAAGACTTTGAGGATGCAGGCTACTACATTTTTTTTTTTTCAAACCTCTCTCATGGCCGCAGTCACACCTCCAACTTTGGGGCTGCTGCCTACTTTAGGCATCCCAAGACTCCAAGGTGCGACTTAGCATCTCTCAGTCCATTGAATGCTTTCGAGCTTCAAATCTGAAAATGTCCAGGCTCTGATCCCAAATGAAAAGTCCCAGCCTTGAAAACTGTTTCTTCCTGAATCCTTTCTCATGGCCCCATTCACAGCCCTATGAATACTGCAGCTGCAGGCTCCTTTAGGCAGCCAAAAACTCCGAGGTGTTACTTAGCATCTCTCTGGCCATCGACGGGTTTTGAGCTTATAAACTGAACACATCCAGGCCCTGCTCCCTGACGAAAGGACTGTGTTGGGTTTGCGTGGCAAGGTTTTGGTAGCGGGGGGGGCTACACGGGTGGCTTCTGTGAGAAGCTGCTAGAAGCTTCCCCTGCGTCTGATAGAGCCAATGCCAGCCGGCTCCAAGACGGACCTGCCGCTGGCCAAGGCCAAGCCAATCAGCACCTCTGTGATAACATATTTAAGAAGGGAAAAAAACAAGTTAGAGGGAGAGCTTTGGCAGCCGGAGAGAGGAGTGAGAAGATGCAAGAAACTCTGCAGACACCCAGGTTAGTGAAGAAGGAGGGGGAGGAGCTGCTCCAGGTGCCAGAGCAGAGATCCCCCTGCAGCCCATGGTGAAGCAGGCTGTCCCCCTGCAGCCCATGGAGGAAGGATGAGGGGGTGTAGAGATTCCACCTGCAGCCCATGGAGGACCCCACGCCAGAGCAGATGGAGGCACCTGAAGGAGGCTGTGGCCCGTGGGAAGCCCACACTGGAGCAAGTTCCTAGCCAGACCTGTGGACCCGTGAAGAGGGGAGCCCACGCCAGGGCAGGTTTGCTGGCAGGACTTGTGACCCCATGGGAGGGACCCACACTGGAGCAGTTTGCTCCTGAAAGTCTGCACCCCGCGAGAGGGACTCCATGCTGGAGCAGGGGAACGATGAGAGGAGTTCTACCCCTGACGATGAAGAAGTGGCAGAAACAACATGTGATGAACTGACCGTAACCCCCATTCCCTGTCCCCCTGTGCCGCTGAGGGGGGGGAAGGTTGAAGCCGGGAGTGAAGTTGAGCCTGGGAAGATGGGAGGGGTGGGGGGAGGTGTTTTAAGAGTTGATTTCATTTCTCATTCCTCTACTCTGTTTTGCCTAGTAATAAATTAGATGAATTCCCTAAGTTCGGTCTGTTTTGCTCATGACAACAATTAGTGAGTGATCTCTCCCTGTCCTTATCTCGACCCACAAGCGTTTTGTTATACCTTTTCTCCCCTGTTTAGTGAATGAGGGGAGTGAGAGAGCATCTCTGGTGGGCACCTGGCCTCCAGCCAGGGTCAACCCACCACAAAGGACCCAGCCCCACAAGACGTTTCTTTCTTCAAACTTCTATCATGGCCGCATTCACACCTCTAATAACTTTGGGGCTGTAGGCTACTTTAGGTAGCCAAAAACTCCAAGGTGCGACTTAGCATCTTTCTGGAGTTGACGGGCTACGAACGTCAAAACTGAAAACTGAGAGGGGATCTGAAAACTGGACTGAGAAGGGATGTCATCAACGCTTATAAATGGCAGGTGTCGAGAGGAAGGGGCCAGACTCTTCTCAGTGGTGCCCAGTGAAAGGACAAGGGCCAACGGGCACAAACCAGAACACAGGAATTTCCATCTCAAGATGAGGAAAAACCCAGAGAGGTTGTGGAGTCTCCTTCTCTGGAGAGATTCAAAACCCTCCTGGACACGATCACGTGCAACCTGCTCGAGGTGATCCTGCTCTAGCAGGGGGTTGGACTAGATGAGCTCAAGGGGTCCCTTCCAACCCCCACCACTCTGTCATTCTGTCTAATACAGTCCAGAGATAGGAGGCAAATTTCTACAATGACATCTTGTTGTGGAGGCAATACTTGGTTAGAATTAAAATGGGTACGAAATGGAATCCATGCAAGAGCTGACATTATTGGTACCATGATTGTATGGTTGTATTACATACTCTCTTCCATCCTTACTTTTTATTTCAATTGGTTCTAGGTAAATGTTTTTATTTTAACCTGTCAGTTGTTATTTACAGGTGCAAATGGTTTAGAAAAGGTAATATTTTGCTAGAGGTGTAAATTATGTTTAGTCTTTCTCAGCTGACATTTTAAAAAAGTGGATTTTTTTCAGTGTTTGCTCTTTATCCCATTCCGAAAGGATCTGCCAAAAGCAGTGAGGCCTAGTCTGAAAAATGTCTGAGGCACATGAATTAAGGTGTGGAGTAGTGAGGGAACAGCTCTGCCACAAAGGCTCCTGCTTCCTCCTGAGAAGGTTGGCATGGCCTGGCAGCAGCAAACAGGCAGTGTGGGAGCAGGCCTCTCCAGCCTGGGCAATCCCTGCTTCCTCAACACTGTCCTGCAGCGTTTGACTCTCCTGCACAAAGTGGGGCAGGAGCCCGGGGCCGCAGCAGGGCTGTGCCAGCCCCAGCTGTCCCCAGCAGTGGCCCCGGCCGTGCGCCTGTGCCCCCCGGGGCTGGCTCTGTGCGGGGCAGAGCCTTGCACTCTGCCCGGGGAGGAGCCCCTTCCCCACAGCAGGCGCCTGGGGAGGCCCCACGACCACAGCCCGGCCCCGTGTCACAGTCGACACGTGACCCCGCCCGGCCCCGTGTCACAGTCGATGCGTAGCCCCACATGGCCCCGTATGCTCTGTCCCAGGCCCAGGGGGGCATAAGGGATGTCCCCAGGCAGCTCCTGCCACACTCTCGCCTGAGGCTGGTGGCTGTGCTGGTGAGAGTGAGCGTGGGCTGTGCTCGACGGCAGGGTGGCTCAGCTCCTTGCCATCTGCATTGCAGTCTACATTCTCCTTCCCTTCACGGAAATTCCCTCCTTTTTTCCTCCCTCCCCTTCCCGTCGATTCCAGTCTGTGGCAAAGGTAATGCTTCGTTGCCTTTTGGACAGGGGATTGCCTAGACAGAGACAGGGTAGAAGCGTGGCTGGGCCGGGGCCTTCCCCGCTGTCAGCTGAGCTCTGCCCTTATGGCTGGGGTAGCTGCAGGCTCTCAGCAGAATTCCTTGTTCCTCAATATCGTTTATGTAGCACATCCTAAGAGGGACAAGCCTAGGGCTATCGGTCGAGGGCTTTCCGAAACCAAAACCAGAGGATCTCTTTAAAACCTGATTTTCTTGCAGACATGAGCATCGCAATGGCTCTGCCAGAAAGGGACCTGCATCCTCCGCAGAAGATTTGCATGGCCTGGCAGCAAACATGCAGGGTCGGAGGGGGCCTCAACAACCTGGGCAACACCTGCTTCCTCAACGCCGTCCTGCAGTGTTTGACGTACACCCCGCCGCTGGCCAACTACTTGCTGTCGCATGAGCACAGCCAGTCCTGTGAGTCACAGAATCACAGAAAGGTTTAGGTTAGAAGGGACCTCAAAGATCATCTAGTTCCAGCCCCCCGGCCATGGGCAGGGACACTTTCCACTAGACCAGGTTGCCCAAAGCCTCATCCAACCTGGCCTTAAACGCTTCCAGGGATGGGGCTGCCAGAACCTGCCTGGGCAGGGTTCATCATCATCATCACATGATGAAAAAGTCTATGCCATTATGGTATTTTGAACCTGATAAAAACTATTGAAACTTTGTATTTTTCATTACTATAATTAAAAAAAAAGATTTAAGAGTATTTATTTTCAACTTGAAGGTATTCATTTTCAAGTGTTTCTAGTACAACCTTATAGCAGGATATGTGGAATAAAATTCCTATTCTCCTGAACTATAAGACAAGTTTGTTTCTAATGATTTTTTTTAAAAATCTTGCAGAAAATAAAATTCTATCTGAGCAGATTTTAAAAATGCCTATCTTGAAATCATGTGGAATACAAATGAAATGGAGGGCTTTGTTCTGATATCTCACTGATTGTGTCATTGGCCCTAATTTGCGAGTTAATATGCTGGGGTTGTTCCTGCCTGATTTTATCTGTGTTCAAAGCTATAATAGGAACGTTAAATGCAGTACATAAACTTGTATTAGCCCAAAATCTGTCAACTCATCTTCAAAAATGGGCACAATCTCCTTCTGTAGCTTGTGGACACTGAACTATTAAGAATTATTGAAACAACAGTATTAGAAAACAAAATTGGGCATTCAGCATTGAGTCCTTGCTACACGTCCCTTTACATCCCTCGGGCAGCTCTGAAGGATGCAAACACAACAGGGACGCTGGCAAGACGGCGCTCAATTTTTCTCTAGAAGCTGGATTTGAATGCTGCCCTCAGAGCAGGCTTGGCATGGTGTAGGGAGCGCGTTGTTTGATTTAATGCGCCGTGCTCAAACTTTCAGGGAAGATCATTTCTGGCTAATGAAGTGCATTCGAGAGGGGGTACCTTTAGTGAGCCTTTGGCATTTGGATTTCCTGCTCCTGCTGGAAAGATGCTAAAAGAGAGGATGTGGGCATCCTAGTTTCTCAGAATTGCTCTGCAGTTCATCTCTATGGTGCCCTCCCTACTACTGTGGTAAATGATACAGTCGCTGGTGAAGCATTGAGGAGGGAAAAAACCCCCAAAAATCCTAAAAACCCTGGAAAGCCACGTGAGGTGGCCTCACACGAACTCAATTAAATACCTCTGTGAGGTTGAATTAAAAGCTGGAATTTTATGGAGGAGAAACTCCTTCCTTGTTTGTCCAACCCTCGAGTTTGTGGTGTTTGGATTTGATTTTAATTCTTGGATGTAGTAAGCCTGGAAGCTTCTTGCCATATTGATGGGTGTTCATTCTGACAAAGGCACCTCTGTGCTTTCTAGGCTGGTATGTCAGTCCTTTTTCATGCAGGCTCTCTTAATACAGACATAACAGATATACTTCTTCTACATGATTCTGTGCAATACACTGCCACAGGGCTGTTGAGCCACTGGCATCTGAGGAGAAGAGGATGTAGAAGGGAGAGTGGAGATTGTACCTGTAGCGTAGACATGGGGTGGTTTGGTTCTTTTTGCCTTGAAGATTGTCCACAGCTGTGTATATTTTACCCAGCTGAGGGCCTTCCTTCCTTCCTTCCTTCCTTCCTTCCTTCCTTCCTTCCTTCCTTCCTTCCTTCCTTCCTTCCTTCCTTCCTTCCTTCCTTCCCTCTTCAGGTGCAGAGCAAGGCTTCTGCATGATGTGTGCAATGGAAGTGCACGTTGAAGAGGTCCTGTCTTGCTCAGGCAGTGCCATCATACCCGTGCCTGTCATCAGTGTGCTTCTAGGTGAGTCATTTCAGATGGTTTTATTCGGAGGTATGGTTGATTTCTGAAGAACCCTGTATTAACTGTTTCTGCCGGGTTCATGTTAAGGAGGAGAGCTTTTAGAAGGGCAAGTTTTATTTCCTTTTTCTCTGAGATCAATGTGAAAACCTTGTTCTTGGTTAGGAATGGGAGATCAATTCCAGCTTGGCACCCAGCAAGATGCACATGAATTCCTCTGCTACATCCTGGGTGCCATGCAGACAGCTTGTTTGAGCGGAAGCAGCGAGTAAGCATAAGCACATGACCACTGAAATGTGCTCTAGCCCCTTTGACTCCCTCCTTCATGACTGCCAGTGAAAAACCTCTGTCCGGGGCTTTCCTAACAAGGAAAACTGCTGGAAGAGCAAACTCTCTGCCTTCCACCTCCTGAGCTCCCATTACCATTTCTTTCCAGCTGGGACACATCTTCTCAAGCTAGCACACTCATTCATCACATCTTTGGAGGACTTCTAAGATCCAGAGGTATTTTGTAAAAATACTCCTATGTTTACAAGGATCTGTGGCTCTTCTACTGTTTGCGGTAAAGAGCTTCCAGCATGCGGCAGTATGTCCAGTGTGGCTAAAGAAGAATGAGTGGGTCACCGAAACGGGCAGAGTTGGTCTCCTTCCCATCCTGCTAAGCATTTCCCTTTGCTTTCCAGTAACGTGCTTCAGCTGCAAAGCCGCTTCCGACACCTACGAGGCATTCCTTGATATTCCTTTGGATGTCAATGTAAGACATTTGGAAATTGTGGTGCAAAACGTTTCAAGGCCCCTGCAGAGGCCCTAGTTTATCTCCAGTAAACCCTGTTGGCTTAAAACTCTGGGCTGTTACCACCCAAGAGCTTGGTGGTGGATCGGAAGGGAAGCAGGCTTCTGTGCTCCTTCGGAGGAAGCCCCGCGAATGGTCTCCCTGTGCTGGGTGCTGGGTTTCAGCTGGGCAAGGAGTAAGGATGGTCTCTACAGCCATGAGGACACTGTCATACCTCTCTGCTTTGGACCACCTCGACAGGCGTCTGAGTGCCGGACGCATGGGTTGGATGGCTTGTGCATGGTTTGTGGCCATGCGTACCACAGGCCACTCGGGTATCACCCAGGGGTAGCTGTTTATTGGGATAAGGCTGGTTCCACACGGGTAGCTACTTCTTGGGAGGTTGAGTTCCCAGGAGTTTAGCGCTCTCCTTTCTTCCCCCTCCAGGCAGCCTCATCTGTCACTGCAGCTCTGGAAGACTTTGTCAAACCTGAGCGGCTGGATGGCAAGAATGGATATAAATGTAGCAAGTAAGATTATCACTAATGACATCTTCATAGTGGATGAAGACTGGGTGACTGGATTGCATGTCTGGGAGCACTAGTTATGTTTTGACTTAATTTAGAAAGTCATGAGACAGCTGCTTAGTTTTTTTCTCCCCCCCTTTTCCCTTCCGCATACAACCAATACACCTGAATGATCCAGAAGTTGGAAAATAATGCAATTGTTTCGAAGACAGGTAATATTGATCCTTCTGCCTGACTGTCCGGAAAGCTTGGATGAGAGTTTTATTCCTGCCATTGCCTGCCCTGGGGGTGGTCAGCCTTCCCAGCTATGAATGTGCCCTCTGAACTACTACCCCTATGGCCAGAAGGGAAAAGACATGTCCCCTATGCAGCAGTGGTGAGCCAAAGCGAGGAGGAGCTCTGGAGAGAGATTCGCGGTGGGAGACAATAGCAGCTTCCTCCAGAAAGCAATCACCGCTTTCATTTCCAAGGCTTTTTGGATGGTTGCATCTCTGTCCAGGAGACCTCCGTGCAGGGAGACAGAGGGCTGTGGAATGTCTTTGTCCTGGAGGAGGGCTGTTTGCTTCTTTGGGGTTTCCAGGGTTGATCAATGAACTCTTAGGGGAACCCGACACAGCTTCTAGTGGAGAGGACGGAGCTGCCTTCTTCCAGTTCTCCTAGCCTTGCTATTGAACAGAAAGCTGGAAGAGGCTTTCCATGGCAGCAGTTTGGAGTAACCCCTTTGGCATCAGGAGGGGCGCTGCCCTGTGCTACGTTGTGCAGCTCTGCTCCAGCGAGAGGTTCGTCTTCCTGCTGTGTTGGGAACCATTGGCAAGCCTTCGGTGTGCTGTAGGGCTGTCCTCTTACAGCCCGCTACCTTCCCCCTGCTAGCAAGCCTGACAAGCAGTGCATGGGTTCACGGCAAGGTGACTGGTATTATGCAAGAAACCATCACTCGAGTAGCGGAGGCATGTGTGAGCCGTGAAAACCTGTTTTGAGTCATTTGTTTCTGCTGGATGGGGGGCGCAGTGGAGAGAAGATACATTGCAAGTCTTGGGTCTGTGCTTGTTTTCAAGGTGCGAACGGCTGGCTGCTGCATCCAAGAGACTGACGCTCCATCGCTCCTCCAATGTCCTGACGGTGTGCTTGAAGAGATTTGATGCTTTCTCTGGCACAAAGATTAGCAAGGTATGTCGACAAGTGCAACTTTGTCTGCATGGAAGGAGACATGTCCCAAAGGGGAATCCTTGCTTGGAAGTTGTTAGCATCTGCCCACCATGGCTATCGAGTGCAGCTGTCTAAGAAAAATCAATGCAATAGCTGGGCCTTGCTCTTTCCCTTGTGGTAAGAGGGAAGCTCCAACGTGAAGATAAGCACGTACTGTGCTTGTAAAGAGCTGGTTGGGCCAAGAACAGTTTTCTGCCACTTCAGTGATGAAATGGCAATGCCTAGTTTTAATGAAACGAGAAGACAGATTTATATCTATCTATCTATCTATCTATCTATCTATCTATCTATCCAACCTCTAGCCTGTGTTTGGTGACAAGGTTTTCTCAGGCTGCTTCCTAAAGACTCTCAAGACAATTTTTGAGTCTCCTTGGTGTCTCTTTAGGTTGTGCAGTATCCCGAATATTTGGACCTTGGCGCGTACATGTCTGAAGCGGCTGGAGAACCACTGCTCTATTCCTTGTATGCTGTCTTGGTCCATGAAGGTTTCAGCTGTCAGGAAGGACACTATTACTGCTTCGTGAAGGTAAAAGTCAACTTTGTTTCCAGCAGTGTAAAAGTCAGTGCCAGTGAAGAGAAACTGGGATGCAAATGCTCCTGGGAAGCACTATGCTCGGGGAGAATGTCTACGGAGGTTTTTGCTTTGATTTGTGCTGGTGCCTGGTGTCCTTCAGTGGTGTCCTGTCTGTGCTCTTGTTCCCAGCGCCTGTAGTTCATCTAAAGATAGTGTCACCTTTCTTTGCAGGCCAGCGATGGATGTTGGTACAAGATGAATGATGCCTCTGTAGAACTTTGTGGCATCAAGACGGTTCTCCGCCAGCGTGCATATTTACTCTTCTATATCAGGTGAGAACAAGCGTGAAAGGGTGGTCAGAATACACTCCCCCTTCTCCTCCTGATCTTCTTCTTCTTGCTGCTGTTCTCCTCCCACGGTTGTGCTTCCTGTCCTGGGAGAGCATGACTGTTGGTCCAGTTGTGTTCTGTCTGTTCTGCACTTTGTTAGGTCCTTTCTTCTCTATCCTTGCTTGGCACTACACTGTGAAACACAGGTCCCAGAGGGTATAAAGATGCAGAGTTACTGCTCTGAAAGGGACAGACATGGCTGGAAGACCATGATCTAGTTTCCAGCGCCTAGTGCCGGTTCAGTCTTCTGCGTGTGGTATCGAGTGCTGCCGGAAAATGACAGGATGGGACTGAAGCCATGAGGAGGAGGCTACACGAACAACCCTGAACTAAGATCACTGTTGTTTCTCCAGGTGCCCTGGTTTGACCCCCAGGGCAGGCACCAAATGCCAGGAGACAAAGAGCATTTCCATGCCGGAGCTGAATCAAGTGCTGAACAGCCTGTTTCCTGAAGGCATCATAGGACTGCAAAATCAAGGAGAAGAAAATGTGCAGAGGATCAACGGGAAGAGAAAAGCACGTGACTCTGCAGGAACTCCCCCTCAGCACTGCGGCAGGAAGAGAGTGCACTCTGACACTGAGGGGTGGGAGAAGCTGAGGAGAAGCCGACCAGTCTGTCCGCCTCCCAAGCGGAGGTGCGCTTGCTGTGCGGCAACGCAGCGGGGCAGTCACCATCAGCTGGCCTACGGCAGTGGACAACGTGTGCTCCCACCAGTGCCAGGTCACCCAGAGTTTGCGGGCTCTTGCCAGGCAAATGAGAAACAAGCACACAGAAAGAGAAAGCATTCCTGTGCAGAGGGGTGTGAAGGCGTGCCCAAAAGCAAAAGGTGAAAGACAACAAGAAGTTTTCTGGTGATGCAAAAGTGCAGAAGCATTCAGTTCTTGTGACGGAGCTTGCCATAACATCCTGCAATTTACCATCAAAGGCTGCAGAGAAGCATGATCCAAAGAATGCTAATCACCAAGCTTGACATTTATGACAGAAACAGTAAAACTCCCTGAGATGCAAAACCCTGGCTGTGCTGATGAGCTGGTCTGAATGCATTCAGGTGCTCAATGCGCTTCTGTTTTCTGACTAAAGTGTGGCTTCTTAATGTCATTCATATCCTTAGAAGCTTGCCTATGCCTGTGCGTGGCCAGCAGGTCAAGGGAGGTTCTCCTCCCACTCTACTCTGCCCTGATGAGGCCACATCTGGAGTTCTGTGTCCACTTCTGGGCTCCCCAGTTCAAGACAGACGGGGAGCTACTGGAGAGAGTCCAGCAGAGAGCTATGAGGATGATGAGGGGACTTGAACATCTCTCGTATAATGAAAGGCTGAGAAAGCTGGGTCTGTTTAGTCTGGAGAAGAAGACTGAGTGGGGATCTGATCAACGCTGATAAATACCTAAAGGGTGGGTGTCAAGAGGATGGGGCCAGACTCTTTTCAGTTGTGCCCAGTGAGAGGACAAGGGGCAATGGGCACAAACCAGAACACAGTTCCATCTCAATATGAGGAAAAACTTTACTCTTAACAACTGATTTTTGTAACGTTTTACTTGATGTGCAATTTCTTGCATCTTACTGCTCTCTACAACTCTCTACAACTCCCTCAAATGGAGTTGTAGTGAGATGGGTGTTGGTCTCTTCTCCCTAGTAATTATCGAAAGGATGAGCAGAAATGGCCTTAATTTGTGCCAGGGGAGATTTAGATTAGATAATAGGAAATATTTCTTCACCAAAAGAGTGGTCAGGCATTGGAACAGAGAGGTGGTGGAGTCACCATCCCTGGAGGTGTTCAAAAAATGGGTAGATGTGGCACTTTGGCACATGGTTTAGTATACATGGTGGTGTTGGGTCAATGGTTGGACTCGATGATCTTAAGAGGTCTTTTCCAACCTTAAGATTCTATGATTCTATGATTCTTGCTCATGTCCGCTAACAGCTTCCAAAAAAACCAGGTGCTGACTTGACGAGAAGGTGGGCTGTTCCTGCATTCATTTCTGGCATCATTCTGTGCTGCTGGGTCCACATCCCTGTTGGTTGCCAGATGCAAGGCAAAGGGCTTATCCTCATTAAAAATTACTTGTCTAATTTCAGAAACTGTCTACATAGACTTAAAAATTAAATTCTCCATAATCTCTTTGTGCACTAGTAGAGAAGCAGTGGGTGGTTTTTAGGACAGTGCCTGTGAAAGAGCCTTTAGGGGATCCTCTCCCTTGATTCTCAGATGGGGAATGAAGAGTTTGAGAATGTCATGGGTGTTTTGGTGTTCACCAAAGCAGTTTGGTCTTATGTGGCTTCTAGCCAGAAGGTGCATTTGCTAAGACGAGTATTTGCTGAGAGTTGTGGGCTGTGTAATGCTAGAAGAGGCCAGTTGTGTCTCACTGGTGCCCTTGGGTGTCCCAGGCTCAGCTTACCTGCTGCTTAGCACCAATGTGCTTTTGGACAGTGCAGACTCTTCGGGGAGATGTCATCCTGCATGTTTTAGGAGAAAGACTGGGTAATATCTGGGGCGGAAATGTAGAAAGACTTGTAAGACATTGTGGATGTCAGCTTTAATGTATTTTCGTTCACTTAGGCCAGAGCTTAAAAACCTATTTGACTACAGGCAATTATCCAGGATGAAGATGAAGATTTAACTGACAGAAATATGTTCCTTTCATTAGAACAAGGAAAACTCTGGTCAATTTGGCTGCCATTTTTCCTGCATCCCAAGGTAGATCACTTTGCTGGTAGTTCTCCAGGAGCAGCTGACTCCTCTGTGGTTTCATGACGGCCTTTCCCTGGGTGCTGTTCAGCAAACGTTGCTGCTTCTCTGTGTGCCGCTGGCTTGGTCCAGCACATGCTGCACTGCTGGATGGGACTCGGGAGCTTGAACGGTTAACTGGGGTTAAAACTCATGCAGCACAAGCAGCGGTGCAGCCAGCATTACAGCGAACCTGTGCATCATCTCCTGCAGCTCACGGTGCCACTGCAGAAACGCGTGCACCAGCAGGACGGGAGGAGAGGAAGGAGCAGGCAGATGGGGCTGTCTTTTACATTGACATGGTCATCTCTTTAGGGAGATGCTGCACACGTTTGTACGGATGCTGGAGAGACTATAAGCTGTACTGCCAATGTAGAAGGGCAGATTCACATGAGGATCATGCTGTCTCTCTCCCAACAAAGTAGATTTTTGCTTGTTATTGTCACGTTAGAGGAATTTCCCATCTCTTGTGAAACTACAGGGATCCTCCAGTTTTTCAGGTCTGGTGAAATGATCGTACCTTTTGTCTTCAGTGCTCTCCTTCAGTGTGAATCTTGCAGTGATTTGCCAAGGCATAAAAATTAAACAGAGAAAGCAAATCTTCCTCACCCACACAAACCTACTCCCCATGTCTCAAGGTGAAGACAAAAAATATCAGGGAGACATGTACAGCAAATGGTGGACTTCAAACGTGGCTGCAGGTGCCTGAGGCTTGATCTGTGTCATATGGAAGGAGAAAAGGAGAAAAAGGTGCCCATGGGCACTCGTTCTCAGCTTGTCTGGGTGCCTGTTGCCCTGCACACCCCCTGAGCCAAATGCCATTTCTGGACAGTCACTCTGCGTCTCTCTGTCCCCTTTTGGTCAGGGCTGGGTGTGGGCGCAGTGGAGGTTCAGTGTCCTGACCCAGCAGACTTGTCTTCAGTGACGGCCATCTGCCAGAACAAGGGTGCTGATGTGCACTGGCCATTCCTCATTGCACACTATTGTACGTGCACCTTGCGGCTTCCAGCTCACTGCACCTGTTTGCCTGGCATGCTTGTTTGAAACCTCAAGTACTATCAGGGCATTCAAGATGTCTAAGATGCTGTTATTCACTGGCATTTCCTTCTCTTTTGCTTTTTTTAATGACAGTAAAACAAAAAATCTTGTTTTCAACAGCAAATAGACTGAAAGGCCCTTTACAGCTGGTGTGAAAAGCTCAGCTGGAGCTCAGCTGGAACTCCCTCCAAGTCCAGAGGACATCTATCTCCAGCCAGACTTTGCTAGATTTCCCTCCCCTCCACATTCTTCTTCCTGTCATTACCAAGGCAGGGACCTGTGTCTGCTTGTCCCTTCTGAGGTGTGTCCTCCTGAAGAGCTTGCAATGTATGAGCCCATAACATTTAATGGCTGAGACAGCAGAATGGAAAAGATGTGTTCCTTGCCTTTCCTCTGCTTGGGTTCGGGACAAGGGAAGGGAGTGGGACTGCTGTCCTGCAACTTGTCACTCCAGTACGACACTCTTCAGTTCTCAGAATCCCTGGCAGAAGGGGGAGATGCTTAAGGGATGGCTTTGGGAGAGGAGCAAAGGAGCAGATAGCAGGCTGCCTAGCCCTTCCTGCGCAGTAGTCTGCTGGCCCGGGTTTACAGTCTTGTCTCCTCCAAGGTTAGTTCGGGTTCCCATAGAGTAGCTGGGAGCTCTGTTTTTGTCAGCGTCCAATTCTATGTTGGGGAACACAGCAGGGCTTGGAGACTGTATGAGAGTCAGGGTGGGTACCTGCTGGGTACAAACAGCAGGTGTCTGGTCTTCCCAGTTACCCCTGCGGCTGCACCAGTTCAGCTGGCTGGACAATGCAGTGGTGTAAGAATAATTGAGCCCTTTGGGTGACTGTGCATTCTGTTGCCCTCAAAAGGGAAGATTTCAACATTTCATTTCAATAGCTCAGCCTTGCAGCAGCTGTGAACTCCTGTGATAGCAGCAGAAGCCTGTGGCCCTGCCAGCGGACAAGTGCACTCTTTGCACTCTTTGGTTTTGCTCCTATTGCAGCAAAGAATGTGCTAAGAAAGCATCCCACAGGCTTTGGAGCCTTTGCCGCGAGGACAGCAGAGGAGCCTCAGCTGCTGTTGCAAAAGGCAGAGGAACAGAGTTCACCTTGGACAGATCAGCATCAAAGTGACTCTTCCGCCTCATGGCACAGCACAGGCTGGCAGCTGCATATGCCATGTTGGGACCCATCACCCTAGACAACGTGTAGATGCCCAGACCTGCAAAAGGAATGGGAAGAGCGTGTGCATGAGTCCTCAGGGCAGAGAAGAAACCTCTGGGTCAAAGACAGGCACCCTCCAAATCCTCCTCAGAGGAGCAGGATGTCTTCCCCCTCTCCCAATCTCTCCATCTTCATCCACACTGAGGGACTGTAGGCAGCTCCAATCTGAGCTGCCAGTGCTTCTGTGGGATGAGTTGGTCCTGTAACTGCAAGAACCTGGAAGAAAAAAACCCTGAAGGGTTGACTGCAACTTCACAGCTTTGGTAAAACCATCCACCCTCTGTACCCCAACTTCCCAAGAGCCATCAGCACAGCTTGGGTGGGGGGAAAGGCACAAATCAGACCTCAGGGCTGAGGGAGGGGCACGAGCATCTGCCAAGGGAGCTGCATCCAACCAGGAGCACTCCCCACTGGCTTCTATGGGAAAAAAAGGAAGCTTGTCAGGAAGTTGTGTCCTGTGTTGTGGGCTTCAAACTAGTCCTGGTTAAAAAGCTGACCAGCTGATTGTCACTAGAGGACACTGAAGCTGCAAGGGTCACTTTGCAGTCATTTTCCAGTGGTCACTTACCTGGAAGGAGGTGAGTTTTGACGGCCCTATGCCGGAAGAATATGGACTGCACAGGCGGGCTTTATAAATGCGTCTGTTGGACTTCTCAGGGAAGTAATCACCTAGGGCAGAGGACAACAGCACAAAAGCAGTGAAGCTCTGGTCTTTCTCTCAAGCCAAGGAGGCAGTTTCACCAGGAGGTGTTCTCATGAACAGCTGCAGAAGTGCCAGCTGTCTGAAAACATCTACAGCTCAATGAAGGGGTGAGCTGAGTCTTTTCTACCTATCTTTTTGAGGTGGGTTGACCCTGGCTGGGGGCCAGGTGCCCACCAGAGACGCTCTATTACTCCCCTTGTTCACTAGACAGGGGAGAAAAAGTATAACGAAAAGCTTGTGGGTCGAGATAAGGACAGGGAGAGATCACTCACTAATTATCGTCACGGGCAAAATAGACTGAACTTAGAGAGAAAATTCATCTAATTTATTACCAAGCAAAACAGAGTAGAGGAATGAGAAATAAAATCAAATCTTAAAACACCTCCTCACACCCCTCCCATCTTCCCGGGCTCAACTTCACTCCCAGCTCCAACCTCTACCCCTGCCTCAGCAGCACAGGGGGACTGGGAACGGGGGTTACGGTCAGTTCATCACACGTTGTTTCTGCCACTTCTTCATCCTCAGGGGTAGGACTCCTCTCATCGTTCCCCTGCTTCAGCATGGAGTCCCTCCCACGGGAGACAGTCCTCCACCAACTTCTCCAATGTGAGTCTCTCCCACAGGGTGCAGACCTTCAGGAGCAGACTGCTCCAGCGTGGATCCCTCCCATGGGGTCACAAGTCCTGCCAGCAAACCTGCTCCAACATGGGCTCCTCTCTCCACGGGGCCACAGGTCCTGCCAGGAGCTTGCTCCAGCACAGGCTTCCCACGGGGTCACAGCCTCCTTCAGGTGCCTCCACCTGCTCCGGCGTGGGGTCCTCCATGGGCTGCAGGTGGAATCTCTACACCCCCTCATCCTTCCTCCATGGGCTGCAGGGGGACAGCCTGCTTCACCGTGGTCTTCACCACGGGCTGCAGGGGGATCTCTGCTCTGGCACCTGGAGCAGCTCCTCCCCCTCCTTCTTCACTGACCTGGGTGTCTGCAGAGTTTCTCATATCTTCTCACTCCTCTCTCTGGCTGCAAAAACTCTAACTGTTTTTTTCCCTTCTTAAATATGTTATCACAGAGGTGCTGATTGGCTTGGCCTTGGCCAGCGGCAGGTCCGTCTTGGAGCCGGCTGGCATTGGCTCTATCAGACGCAGGGGAAGCTTCTAGCAGCTTCTCACAGAAGCCACCCCTCTAGCTCCCCCTGCTACCAAATCCTTGCCACGCAAACCCAACACATTCCACCCCTCGCCTCTGTGAATCACATATTTAAGAATCATCATTAAAATATACATTCAACACAAAAACTTCACAAACATCAACAAGAAAAAAAAAGAATTCCCCACACCAAAATCAAAATAACATCATCACAGCACCAAACAAAAGTGAACAATTCACACACAGAATCTACCTCTTGTCCCTTCACCACTATTTCGCTCTCTGCCTATGTTCAGTCCATGTTTTGCCCGTTACCACCTCTTCCAATTACTATCCTTGTCTCGATTTTCTCGTACCCCACGTTGGGCGCCAAAAAGGACTGTGGTGGTTTACCCTTGGCTAGACACCAAGTGTCCACCAAGCCACTCTATCACTCCCCTCCTCAGCAAGGCAGGGAGGGGAGAAAATAAGATGGAAAAACAACCCCAAACTCATGGGTCGAGATAAAGGCAGTTTAATGTAGCTAAAGCAAAAGGCTGCGCATGGAAGCAAAGCAAAAAGCAAAAGATTATTCTCTACTTCCCATCAGCAGGCGATGTCCAGCCACTTCCTGGGAAGTAGGGCTTCAGTATGTATACTCCTTACTCCGGAAGACAGGCATTGTAAAAAACCGGAATGCCCCCACCCTGCTCCTCCCCGTCTCTCAGTTTCTTATTGCTGAGCAGATGTCATATGGTATGGAATATCCCTTTGGTCAGTTTGGGTCAGCTGTCCTGATCTTGCCCACCCCCAGCCTGCTGCTGAGGGGGGGAAAGAAATGTTGGAGAGACAGCCTTGATGTGTGCTAGCACTGCTCAGTAGCAGCCAAAACACTGGTGTGTTACCAACACCTTGCTAGCTACCAATACACAGCACCGCACTGTGAGGGCTGCTGTGGGGAGAATTAACTCCATCTCAGCCAGACCCAATACTTTTGTACCACTATTGCAGGGAAACATGAAACCGTACTTATCTTGTCTGAACAAATGGCTGGCGAAATGTTACTCACTTGGTCCAGACATCGACCTGGTGCTTATCTTGGGAAGTCCACAGATGGCATAGGCTGGAGCCATATACTTCCCATACCTGGTCATGGAGGGCTCCACAAAACAATGAGGACCTGAAGAACAGCTGTCTTCTGGGGGAGATTTTGCCCCTTTACATGTGTAAGGAGGAGCTCTGCTGCGGTAGGATTGTGGTTCAGGTAACCTAGGAAGAACAGCATGTGAAAAGACACCTGCAGGTAACTGCATTTCAAAGCTCCTTTGTAACTGCAGGTGACTGAGCTGCCAAGCTCATGAAATTCCCCTCCTTTTTCCTCCAAGAGTAATAAAGGCAAGCTACACAGTGCCTTGTAGTGCCAAAGAGTAAATCCCTAAACACAAGTGGTTGTGCAACTGCCTTGATAAATAATCTTTAAAAGAAACTGGACTTCCTGCCAGCTTGGTTGCAGTTGATAATAACAGAGAAAGAAAAGAAAAAGAAAAAAAAAAAACCGCAACAAAAAAAACCCCCACATGTTTGCATGGCAAGGGTTTGGTATCAGGGGTGGGATACAGCAGTGGCTTCTGTGAGAAGCTGCTAGAAGCTTCCACCATATCCAACAGAGCCAATGCCAGCCAGCTCCAGGACAGACCTGCCAAGGCCGAGCCCATCAGTGACAGCAGCACCTCCTCTGGGATAACAGAGTTAAGAAGAGGAAAAACCCTGCTGCACAACAGCGGCCAGACAGGAGTGAGAAGATGTGAGAGGAACAACTCTACAGACACCCAGGTCAGTGCAGAAGGAGGAGCAGGAGGTGTTCCAGGCGCCGGAGTAGAGGTTCCCCTGCAGCCCGTGGTGAAGACCATGGTGAGGCAGGCTGTCCCCCTGCAGCCCATGGAGGAAGGATGATGTTGGAGCAGAGATTCCACCTGCAGCCCATGGAGGACCCCACACTGGAGCAGGCAGAGACACCAGCAGGAGGCTGTGAACCTGTGGGAAGCCTGCACTGGTGCAAGCTCCTGGTAGGACCCGTGGCCCTATGGAGAGAGGAGCCCACGCCAGGGCAGGTTTGCTGGCAGGACTTGTGACCCCATGGAAGGGACCCAGGCTGGAGCAGGTCTGCTGGCAGGACTTAGGGTTGTGATCAGTGGTGCAGAGTCTAGTTGGAGGCCTGTAGCTGGTGGTGTGTCCCAAGGGCCAGTGCTTGGTCTGGTCTTATTCAACATATTCATCAATGACCTGGACGAGGCGACAGAGTGTACCCTCAGGAAATTCGCTGATGATACAAAACTAGGAGGGGTGGCCAACACACCAGAAGGCTGTGCTGCCATTCAGCGAGATCCGGACAGAGAGAAATCAAATGAACTTCAACAGGGCAAGTGTTGGGTCCTGCACGTAGGGACAAATAACCCCAGGCACCAGTACAGGTTAGGGGTTGACCTGCTGGGAAGCAGCACTGCAGAGAAGAACCTGGGAGTCCTGATGGACAACAAGTTCTCCATGAGCCAGCAGTGTGCCCTCGTGGCCAAGAAGACCAATGGTATCCTTGGGTGCATTAAGAACAGCATGGCCAGCAGGTCAAGGGAGGTTCTCCTTCCTCTCTACTCTGCCCTGGTGAGGCCACATCTGGAGTTCTGTGTCCACTTCTGGGCTCCCCAGTTCAAGACCGACAAGGAACTACTGGGGAAGAGTCCAGTGGAGGGCTGCAAGGATGAGGAGGGGACTGGAGCATGTCTCGTATGAGGAAAGGCTGAGAGAGCTGGGGCTGTTTAGTCTGGAGAAGAAGACTGAGTGGGGATCTGATCAACGCTGATAAATACCTAAAGGGTGGGTGTCAAGAGGATGGGGCCAGACTCTTTTCAGTTGTGCCCAGTGAGAGGACAAGGGCCAACGGGCACAAACTGGGACACAGGAATTTCCATCTCAAGAGGAGGAAAAACTTCTTTACTCTGAGGGTGACTGAGCACTGGGACAGGCTGCCCAGAGAGGCTGTGGAGTCTCCTTCTCTGGAGAGATTCCAAACCCTCCTGGACACAATCCTGCTCGAGGTGATCCTGCTCTAGCAGGGGGGTTGGACTAGACGATCTCAAGGGGTTCCTTCCAGCCCCCACCAGTCTGGGATTCTGTGACTTGTGACCCCATGGAGGACCCACACGGGAGTAGGGGGGACTATTTCCAGAGAACTACACACCGTGGAAAGGACCCATGCTGGAGAAGTTCGTGGAGGACTGTCTCCTATGGGATGGACCCCACATTGCAGCAGAGGAAGAGTGTGAGGGGAAAGGAGCGGAAGTGACAACGTGTGAAGAACTGACCACAACCCACATTCCCCGTCCCCCTGCGCCACTCTGGGGAAGGAGGTAGAGAAATCAGGACTGAAGCTAAGTCTGGGAAGAAGGGAGGGCTGAGGGAAGATTTGGGTTTATTTCCCATTACCCTACTCTGACTCGATTGGCAATAAATTATATTAATTTTTCCAAGTCGAGTCTGTTTTGCCCGTGACACTAATTGGTGAACGATCTCTCCCCGTCTTGATCTCGACCCATGAGCCTTTCGTTTTATTTTCTCTCCCCTGCCCAGTTGAGGGGGGTGGGGTGGTGGAGCGGCTTTGGTGGGCACCCGGTGTCCAGCTAGGGTCAACCCAGCATACCACACTACCTGAAACAACAGTGTAGGCACTTGATAATGCAGTATCACCGCTATTCTGTCATGATGAAGTATTTTAGCCCTATAAGCAGTTGCTAAGGTAACTTGAAGCAAGTGTAAAGAATTCTTGTGTTATTTTATGCTTTCCCAGGAGTCCAGATGGGAAGATCACCAGCAAAGGCTGCACAGTCAGGTCCTTTTACTGCTAAGAAAAGCAGCCCTCTCCCAGCCATGGCAAAGTAGAGCTTTATGAGGAAAAAGGGGGCAGGGAGAGGTGGAGAAAACAGAAATGGGTTTGTATCTGATTTTATCAGGGGTGTTCTCAAGGTGCCACACACCACTCTGATCCTTGTTTTATCTGTTGTGCCTGGGACTGAGTATTTGGGTCTAGGACTGGTGAACTGGGCCAGGATGGGGTCCCATGGGCGATGAGGTCTCCAAGTGCCCACCCAGGCTCCATCCATGCTGGGAGATTCTTACAAAGCCTGAGGAAAAAGCAAAAGAGTTACTAACAGGCTTCCATGAAATAAGCCAGGTTTTGTTTAGTTTAGTTTTGTTGGGTTTTTTATTTCAGCTAAAATTTCTCCACCTGGTCTTGTGTTACATATGCACTCAACTCCTTAACCAAACTAGCTGTAGTTTGGTACAGGCTCCAAAGAGGTAAAGGCAGAAGCCGTAAACGGGTCAAGAACTTCTCTATTTTCAATCTGTTCTCTGAAAACGCACAAAGGAGCAGAGTAACACAGTAAGCATCGACACATATGAGCTTGGAACACCAGTCATGCAATTAACACATGAATAGCGGGTGGCTTTTACAAGACTCATTTATCAAGGAGCAAAGAAAGTCGTGGGTACAAGGAGTCTGATGCATACCTTTTCCACCGCGTGTACTTTGACCACAAGCCAACCACTTTATTCCATATATATGAGAGCCTCAGTGAGCCGCCTTTGAGCTCTCCCAGCTAAGTAGCCTGGCTGTATGGCAGCGATCATCGTCATCATCATCACAGAACAGTTTGGGTTGGAAGGGACCTCAAAGCCCATCCAGTTCCAACCCCCCTTGCCATGGGCAGGGACACCCTCCACTAGCCCAGCTTGCCCAAAGACCCATCCAACCTGGCCTTAAACACTTCCAGGGATCCAGGGGCAGCCACAGCTTCTCTGGGCAACCTGTGCCAGGGCCTCACCACTCTCATAGTGAAGATTTTTTTCCTAATATCTAATCTAAATTTCCCCTCCTCCACCTTAAGGCCGTTCCCCCTTGTCCTGTGACTCCCTGCCCTTGTCAACAGTCCCTCTCCAGCTGTCCTGTAGCCCCTTTAGGGACTGGAAGGTGTTCTAATGTCTCCCTGGAGGCTTCTCTTCTCCCCTTGAGCTGGACCGCCTCTCCAGGTTGCTCCTTCAGGCAACCAGCTCCTTTTACCAGCAGCAGATCTTTGGCAAGCAACCGATATTGCACATAAACTTGTAGTACGGTAACTCTGGTTTCGTCTTGGTAACTTTAATTTGTACCTTGGTAACTTTGATTTGTGTTTTGGTAACTTTGATTTGTGCCTTAGTAGCTTTGAATCGCTGTTCAAATGACTGTACTGTACAGTAACAGAGTAAACCTTGCCATCGTGTAAAGTCGCACCCTTACATCATATTAAAACCACTTCTGCTAATACCTTTGACAGTGGTTCTTTAAGCAATCTAAATCACCCATTCATGACATCTTGGTCCTGTACCATCCAAGTCCTGTCTTACCAGAGAACACCAATGCTCTTGACAAAAGAACATTTTTTACGATGAGGGTGGCAAGAGCCACCCAGGTTGCCCAGTGAAGTTGTGGGTTCCCCATCACTGGATTTGTTCAAGGTCAGGTTGGATGGGGCTTTGAGCCACCTGATCTAATGAAAGATGTCCCTTTCACTAGGCAGGGAGGAGCATCTAAAAGCTAATTGGCTTGTGCTTGCTTCAGACCTGGATGGGTAATTTGCTCTGTGCACCCTGCATGCAGCTTTCCCCTGTAACGGGAGAGAAAGGAGAGTGATTGCCACCGTATAAGTTCTGCCTCTTAATATAGAAGAGTCTGAAATTATTTCTCATCCTATAGAATAAAATTCAAGCCTATTGATGAAAATCCCACCAGGCGCAATGGATCTTATCATTGATACTAAACTATGGCAAGGAAGGATGAGTCTCAATACTTCACCTGTGTATTTCCAGGGTGCATGCGAGACAGAGTTTTGAACATCAGCAGAGAGCAGGGACCTTTCAAAAGCACCTGGTTTTTACATTGTCCTTACACTCAATGACAGAAATGAGAAGCGACGTAGCATTCGCAGAGCACAGCAGAGGGTTTGCCTGCTGAGTCTTTTGAGAAGAAAGGTAACCCACTAACTGAAGTGAGGGAGGAAGGGAATCCTATGTGGGTTTTTGAAGGAGGAGATGAGCACAGTAATGCTGGTGCTGGGAGAGACTTTTCTGCAGGTGCTGGACTATGGAGAGTTGATGTGTGGAAGCCAGCGAGGGGATCGCTGCAGTGTTGAAAGCAGCTGTGTCCAGGTGAGCAGTGAGCTCAGCTGGAAGCTCCACAGCAGCATACACTGGCAGTGTTGGAGTATCTGTTTGGTTTGCCACCACAAATCACCCAAGTTTCCATTCTGTCACATCATAGATTCATAGAATCGTTTAGGTTGGAAAAGGCCTTTAAGATCATAAAGTCCAACCATTAACTTAGCGCTGTGTAGTGGTGCACACACCCCCACACCCCCTGGGCCACTGTGAGATGTCAGGATAAGCCCCATGGTGCTGCTATCTTGGAGATATGTGCAGTGACTCGGGCAGTGTCAGCCACTCTGACCACACCTGGGCCATCTGCTGCCTGAACGGTACGTCAGGACAAGCCCCATTCTGCTCCCATCTTGGTCACAAGGGCAGGAGCCTGGAGCCGGGGTGGCTGGGCACCTCCCTGGCCACATCTGGGCCACCTGCTGCCTGAATTGACTACCAGAACAGCTCAGCAGGACTTGTGGCCAGAATTAAAAGTCCTGACCAAAGCCAATCATCTCAAGATCCTATAAACAGCGATCCAAAAGTGAGACCTTTTGAGCTCTCCAGGACCGCAGTGGGCTGTGTGACCCAGGATCTTCCCGGAGCTGGGACGCCTGTAGTTAGGGTCTGGCGGCCGGAAGATATCGCGCTGTACGGAAAGATAGGGCCCCTCTCCCAGTAGCGTTTAGTTTATGACGTAAGCAGACGGAAGTGACGTTGTAAACCCAAGCTATATAATGCTATGTCACTCACCAATAAACGCCATTTGCCGTCCACCACATTGGTGTCCGCGAGCTGATGGACCGAGCGACCTGGGGTCGGTCGCTGTGCCATTCCTGAACCAGGTCGCCACGCCAACGATAGGCAACAAGTGGTGCCGAAACCCGGGAAACTCGCCTGGAATCGGGTGAACGGCGGCCGGAGCGGCAGGACCAGCCCGGCGGGGAGGACGCTCCCAGACCAACAAGGAGGAGGGAAGCCCTTGTGAAGGTTGTATCACAATTACATAAGCAGTGGGGTATTGATTGTAAACCCAAAGATTTTACTCTCACAGTTGCGAGGCTTTTGCAAATTGGGGTCATTGACCAGCCGGTGGATATTCTCCACCCTGAAGTGTGGGATAAGTGCACTAAAGCGTTAGCCAAGGAGACGATGTCCTCGGGTCGTGGGAAAAACCTTAAGTCGTGGGGGAAAGTTGTACAGGCCCTGCAAAAGGCCATACAAGAACAGGAGACCTGGAGGGCGGCAAGGGACTGTTTGTTGGCCACCCCGAAATTGGGAGTCGGGGCAGCCACACAGACTTTGCACCCCCCAGACGTTAACGATTCTACTGAGCCTAAAGATCTGCAAGAGGGCGACACGTCCCCTCAATTCCCAAACCCCGAGCCGCTTATGGAAGGACAGAAACAAGCTAAATCCTTCTGGGGTGGGTTAGCCAAGGAGGCCAGGGGCACCGCGGAGAAACCAGAATCTGAGGAAGTCTGGGCTAAACCACCGCCCTACGCGCCCCAAGACGGCGCCGAGCAGAAAGGGGAAGGGCGGGGCGAGGACGCCCTTGGCGGAAACAGGGAGGAAGCTCTAGAATTAACAAGCGCGCACAAACGGGAGGAGGAGGAGAACAAAAAGGAGAAGGGCGATAGGAGCGACCAAAAAGGGGAAAAGAAAACGAGCGAGGGGCGGAGAACCACCCCACCGAGCGGAAGGCGGGGCGGGTCAAGAGGGAGGGAACGGTCCGCCCGCAAGGGAAGCGGGCAGGGCCGGAGCCCGACAAAAAGGTACTGGAATCCGGAAGTAACCAGTCAGTCGAGTTCCGACTCCGGGTCAGACACTACCTGGGACAAGTGGCTCGCAACTGATTCAAACTTAGGAGGAGGAGGAAACGGAGATAAACAGAGTCAAGAGCCAAAATATTCCCATCCAAATCAAAGAGGAATCAGGAGGGGGAGAAATCCCTCTCGCGGACTGGAGGAAAATAAAGATTGCGTGCGCTGGCTGGGCCCCATCGGCCGCGCTAGCGTTCCCGGTCCAAGTGACGGACGGGGGACAGAGAGTCCACTCGCCAATAAACCCTAAGGATATACAAGCGATTGTTAAGGCAATTACAGATAAAGGGCTTAATTCTGCCATGGTCTCCACCCTCATAGACGGTGTCGTCAGGGGAGACAATATGCTCCCGTTCGATATAAAACAAACTTGTAGATTGATCTTTGACGGGGCAGGGATGATCGTTTTTAAACAAGAATGGGAGGACAACTGTACGAAGCAACTAGCCCGAGTAACCGGGGCGGACCATCCACTACATGGCTCCAGCCTGCAGCGGCTAATGGGCACAGACCCAACAATGATTACCCCCCATGTGCAAGCCCAGGGCTTGTGGGCCCATGAAGTTATGACAACTACTCGCGCGGCCAGAGAAGCTATTCGTGTAGCCTCCAGAGTTGTCGCCAAGCCATCGCCATGGTCCACAATAAAGCAAAGTGAAAGTGAGAGCTTTACGCAATTTGTAGATCGTCTCCAAGCAGCGGTCGACTCTTCGGCCCTGCCTGCAGAGGCAAAAGGCCCGGTCGTAGCAAAATGTTTACGTCAGCAATGTAATTCGGCAACCAAAGAAATCCTGCGATCGCTACCGGCGGGGTCAAGCATCGCGGACATGATTAAACATGTCGCGAAGGAAGAGCTTCTAACCCCAATCCAGGTGGCTGTTCACACCGCAATAGCCAATGTGATGACATATTTTAAATGTGGCCAGGCGGGCCACGTCGTAGCAAACTGCCCTCGGTTGGGGGACCCGCCAACACTGCTCCCCCCGCGTCAAAATCGACCCAGAGGACCGTGTTGGACTTGTGGAAAGAAAGGGCATTTCGCCAAGGAATGCAGATCTAAAAACCAGGGAAACGGAAGGGGGAGAGGGCACCCGGGCCGCGCACAGCCCTCTCCCACTTGGGACATAAGGCGGCCCAATTATGCCAACCCCGAATGGGGCGAAGCGCTCCCGAATCCGCTGCCCCCTCGACGAGCGACCGACTTTATGGTTCAACCGACGATCCAGCCGAACCTGTCCCCACCTCAGGGACAGCAAGGACCACCCCTCGGGGGCGAGACCCCAGGGTGGCCCTGACAGTAAGGTGTGATAACCCACCAGTGGTGTGGGGAATCTGTTCCCTCTACAATACCTTAAATGGCACCACCATTAGTGTCCCCTTTTTGATCGATACCGGAGCAGATGTTACAGTTATCCCTGAGACGAACTGGCCCCCATGTTGGAAATTGGAAGACGCCCCCATGGTGGGTGGAGTCGGGGAATTAAGTCGAGCTCGGAAGAGCGCCCAATTGATAGCAATTACGCTTCACACTGAAAAGGGACCAGAGAAAACCATCAACCTTTTCCCATATGTCATGTCAGGAGTCCCACCCCTGTTGGGAAGGGACGCTCTAGCCCTATTAAAAGCCAGGGTGACAAATTTACCTTAAGGGCCACTGCCGCACACCCACTTCTACCAATTAGACTGACGTGGAAATCGTCCGACCCAGTGTGGGTCGAGCAGTGGCCCCTGTCGAAGCCTCGAATGGATGCTCTTCTTGAGCTAATCGACCGCAAACTACAACATAGTCACATAGAGCCTTCTACTAGCCCATGGAACACCCCGGTTTTTGTAATACCCAAGCGAACGGGTGAGGGGTTTCGCCTCCTCCATGACCTACGTGAAGTAAACAAGAGAATCCAACCAATGGGTCCTGTCCAAACTCTGTTGCCTATGAACTCTATGATACCGGAAGGACAACCTTGCGCTGTTCTCGACATTAAAGACTGTTTCTTTTCGATACCCCTGCATGAGGAGGATAAAGAACGATTTGCCTTTTCCGTTGTGTTCCCAAATAGCCAACGCTTCCAGTGGAAAGTACTGCCCCAAGGAATGATTAACTCGCCTACTATCTGCCAAATAACGGTAGATCGGGCATTGGCACCGGTTCGACGCAGCGACCCGACTGCAACTATCATTCAATATATGGATGATATTTTGATCGCCGTGCCGTCAGGGAGTCAGGTGGACCAGCTGGTGTCGACGGTTTCAGAAACTCTAAAAACAAACGGGTTTGAAATCGCAAGCGCAAAAATTAAAAGAGGACCATGTGTAAGTTTTTTGGGAGTGAACATCACGAGCTCCTACATAACCCCCCCCAAATGAAAATCCGTCGGAACATCAAGACACTCCACGATATGCAACAGTTAGTAGGGTCCTTACAATGGCTCCGCAATATCGTCCTGATCCCTCCAGAAACCATGTCCCCGCTATACGATCTTTTGAAAGGAAAGAACCCATGGGAACAAAAAACTCTAACGATGGAAGCAATGAACTCTCTTGACTTTATCGAGCAACAGATATCGTCAAGCTCACTCGCCAGATGGAACCCAAATGTACCACTCGATCTGTATGTGCATTTTACGGCAGGGGGGGGAGTAGGGGCACTGGCCCAGGGCCCCCCTGAAAAAGCTCAACCAATACAATGGATAGTCCTGGGAAAACCGTCACGTGCATTCTCCCCAGGAGTCGAGTGCCTTGGTAACCTCATCATGAAAGGCAGAAAACTCGCCCTAAGACATCTAGGCATTGAACCTGCCAGAATATACCTACCCTTCCGCAAACAGCTCCCAACGCAATCAGTGGCAATGTCAGAATATCTGGCTATAGCCCTCGTCGGATTTGGTGGAGAAGTCCGGCACGCCACAAAGCCCCCCTGGACTCAAATGCTGACAATTGTCGACATCGACCTTCCACAGAAGATCGTGGACCGGCCCCAGTCGGGACCAATGGTCTTCACAGACACATCCTCGGCGACCTCAACCGCGGCAGCAGTATGGCAATCGGAAGGAGAATGGCACTGCATTAAAATGACCGATTGTGCGCTTTCAGTTCAACAGCTGGAAGCAGCGGCAGTAGTACTAGTGTGCGGACTGTTCCCAACGGAACATCTCAATATAGTAACTGATTCAATGTTCGTGGCCAAGCTTTGCTTAGCCATGTCAGGGCCCGGCGTGTCAACATCTACAGCAGCTCTAATGCTAGAAGCAGCGCTTTTTTCCCGAAAAGGTACCATATCGGTCATCCACGTCAACAGCCACAACCCAATTAAAGGGTTTTTCCAAACCGGTAATGACAAAGCAGATGCCGCTGCTAAAGGATTGTGGACACTAAGAGATGCCCGCCAACTACATGAATCCCTCCACATTGGAGCTAAAGCGCTAGCAAAGAGATGTGGAGTTTCAGCCACTGACGCAAAACACATAGTAGCCACGTGTCCCCACTGTCAAAAAGCACCACTGTGGTCCAGTGGAGTCAACCCCAGAGGTCTCAAAGCCTCTGAGGTGTGGCAGACGGATTTCACGCTCTGTCAGTTACTGAAACCTCGAGCGTGGCTAGCGGTAACCGTAGACACATATAGCGGGGTGATCGTAGCTACACAACACCTTAAGACCGACTCCAAAGCAACCATCCAACACTGGCTGACAGCCATGGCGTGGCTTGGCATCCCTAATCAGATCAAAACGGACAACGGTCCGAATTTTGTATCTAAATCAGTCCAAGCATTCGCTCTGAAATGGGGTATTGCTCTAATACACGGCATCCCGTATAATAGCACGGGACAGGCCATAGTCGAATGAGCAAACCGAACTCTAAAATCTAAATTGGAGGTATTAGCAAAAACAGAAGGTTTCACCAACACTGTTCCCTCAGGAGACCAGGCGCGCTTGCTAGCGACTGCTTTATTAGCACTAAACCAGTTCCCCAGGGGAGAGGAGGTGAATAGCTCTGCCCAAAAACATTGGGCCACTCGAGCGCTAGAAGAAGGCCCGTCGGTCATAGTTAAAAATGAGCTGGGAGACTGGGAACAAGGGTGGAAACTAGTTCTGACAGGGCGAGGATATGCCGCGGTCAGAAAAGATGGCAGAATCAAATGGTGTCCGCTTAAGTCCATTAAACCGGACCTTCAGAATAAAACTAATGAAAACTGTGAGTTTCTGTTTACAGGACCGGATCATCGGACACCCCCGTAACCCGTATACCCCGGTGGCGAGAGAAGTTGACAAGCTGCGATGCCTCTGCGTGATCTTGACTCTGGGGCTTGTTACTACAGGAAAGGCTGAATCAAATTACAATCACCATCAGCCATTCAGGTGGGTCCTACGGGACCCTGCAGGCAGTCGAGTGATAAAGGAAAACATAACAGTGGGTGCCCCGACTTTTACGATTACACTTGGTGAATTATTCCCCATGATTGGAGGACCTAGATCTAAATCATTATGGGGAACATATTGGTGCCCCAATTCAAACCCAGGAAAGGGTTATTGCAACTATCCAGGATATTGGTTTTGTGGATATTGGGGATGTGAAACCATTGTAACAAGTGATAGATGGAAACCAGAAAAAGACGACAAATTTTTGCAGGTAAGATGGGGACCAAATGAGTGTATCCATCCAAAATTTGCGCGCGACGGAATGATAGCTCAAAAGGTAATTGTACCCATTTGAATCTGGAAATCCAAAACCCGACTGATATGGGTTGGGCTGTGGGGAAAATGTGGTCAGTATTTATTCACAACGCTTTCAAAGATCCAGGAGTAGTGATACAAATTATCAGGATCATGCTACAAGCACCCCAAGCAATTGGGCCTAACCGGGTTCTCAATCCACAGATATCTAGGCATTTAATACATAATACCAAGAATAATACCAAGGATGCGGCTCCCAATAACACCGAGATTCTAAATACTTTAGAATTCGAAATGCCCCCCCCTATGAAAGCTGTTGAACTCAACGTACCAGATATTGAACTCTACAAATCCAAATACGACAGCAAACTGCTGGCTTTGCTATGACATAAGGCCCCCTTTCTCTGAAACAGTAGATATACCCTCTAAACCAAAACTAGTAAATGAGACTAATCCAACACAATGTCTATGGAACACAGGAATAAACAACCTAGGAATAACAATGCAATATGTATCAGGACAGGGTAGATGTGTCGGTAAAGTTCCCCTTGAGAAAAGGTGTTTATGTACAAACGAGACCCCACTAGAAAAAGAATGAAAAGCTGAATGGCTGGTTCCTGCCAATAATACCAAATGGATATGTTCAAAAACTGGAGTTACCCCATGTATATCTCTTAAACTGTTCAATGAAAGCCATGAATTTTGTATACAAGTAATGATTATTCCAAGAATCATATACCATCCCGAGGAATATATATATGATCATCAAACCCTTTCAGTTTCTCATCATATACAAAAGCGAGAACCCATCACCACTCTGACCATAGCTACCCTACTAGCCATGGGAGCCGCAGGGGCAGGAACAGGAATAGCCTCACTAATCGAACAGAACCAAAAGTTTCATTCCCTCAGAATAACAGCGGATGAAGATTTGGCTCAAATTGAACAATCGATCAGCGCTTTGGAAAAGTCATTGAGGTCATTGTCTGAAGTAGTTCTGCAAAATCGTAGAGGATTGGATCTCATGTTTTTACAACAAGGCGGAGTATGTGCTGCACTAGGAGAGGAATGTTGTGTATATGCAGACGACACAGAGGTTGTCAGAGATACCATGGCCAAACTTAGAGAAGGTCTAGAAAAAAGAAAAAGAGACAGGGAGGCCCAACAAGGGTGGTTTGAATCATGGTTTAACCATTCACCGTGGCTAACCACCCTGATATCTACCTTGATAGGGCCAATCGCAATGATCACGATGGCACTGATCTTTGGACCCTGCATACTAAATAGACTCGTGTCGTTTGTCAAAAGCCGGCTAGAGAAGGTCAACATTATGTTGGTAGAACACCAACAACTGCTTTAAGAATGTATTTACTCTGTGTTACTCCCAGTTATCCCTAGTTACCCCAAATTACACCCCATTATTACCAGTTATCCCCTAATTTCCACCTGTTCACTGTACCTTATGTTTTTTATTCAAATTTATGATATATACTTTTTAAGATTGTTATAAAGTATAGAATTAAAACAAAACAAAAAATTTTTTTTTAGGAATATTATATTTTAGCTAATTTAGTCATGCATAGGGAGGGGGGAAATGTAGTTAGGGTCTGGCGGCCGGAAGATATCGCGCTGTACGGAAAGATAGGGCCCCTCTCCCAGTAGCGTTTAGTTTATGACGTAAGCAGACGGAAGTGACGTTGTAAACCCAAGCTATATAATGCTATGTCACTCACCAATAAACGCCATTTGCCGTCCACCACGTTGGTGTCCGCGAGCTGATGGACCGAGCGACCTGGGGTCGGTTGCCATGCCGTTCCTGAACCAGGTCGCCACGCCAACGATAGGCAACAGACGCCTCTCAAGGGAGATTTCACCAGGATTCAAAGACTGTCTGTCGATGATTTCGCGAGGACTCAAACGCCTGACTTTGTGAAGTTCACCGACTGTCTGTTGATGAACACTGGCACATAGAAGTAATTTATGAAACTCACAAAAAGGGAAATTTTAATGACAGGTTAACCTGTGTGTATGTGCAATTTGGTTCAGGATTCTCTGTCTGCCTGTCTGTACATGTGATTTAATTTAACCTCCATCTGTGTGTGCATCCCTGCTGTAAGTTTTGGGTGACCATTCTTGAATCTTTAACTAAGTTGCTATTTTGATTGTAACAAATTCCATTGAATCATTCTGTTAAATTGGCTGATGATTAAGTGCTGTTAATAATTATACAACCTAATATTGTGATCTTTCTCAAAACTATTAATAAATCCTAAACTGCTGCTAAACCCAAAGCTGTGAAACATAATCTCATTTGCAACACACTGCCAAGTCCACCACTAAACCATGTCCCTAAGCACCACATCTACACATCTTTTAAATCCCTCCAGGGATGGTGACTCCACCACTTCCCTGGGCAGCCTGTTCCAGTGCTTGACAACCCTTTCGGTGAAGAAATTTTTCCTAATATCCAACCTAAACCTCTCCTGGCACAACCTGAGGCCATTTCCTCTTGTCCTATCACTTGTTACTTGGGAGAAAAGGCTGACCTGCACCTGGCTACAACCTCCTTTCAGGTAGTTGTAGAGAGCAATCAGGTCTCCCCTGAACCTCGTTTCTGCAGGCTAAACCACCCCAGTTCCCTCAGCCGCTCCTCATCAGACTTGTGCTCCAGACCCTTCACCAGCTTTGCTGCCCTTCCCTGGACTTGCTCCAGCACCTCAGTGTCCTTCTTGCAGTGAGGGGCCCAAAACTGAACAGAGCATTCAAGGTGCAGCCTCATCCTCTGAGCTAAAACTGTCAACAGGAGCTGGCTCATCCTGGCACTCGGTACCACTCCAGCAGGCGACCTGCAGTCCAGAAGGACCCCTGAAATACCTCGATGGCATGCATCAGCACACCAGCACGCACCTCAGATGTAAACACTGCCAAGTCAGCTCTTATTTGCATCACATACAGAGGACTCAATTTAGAAAACTGAGCCTTACTTCTGCTGAAACTTTCCTGACAGACAGCTCATTTTCTCTGTTCATAAACAGTAGCAAAGACCTGTTGTAGCACAAAGGCTCAAACCCTGTCTATGGTGAAGAAGCTGCCTAGACAAGTCCCAGTTTTCTGTCCTCACTGCTGCCCTGCTTCCCAGAAATCAATCAATACCAAAAGCTCTGCATGAAGACTGCAAAAAAAGCCAATTGCAAGTGCCTTTACTTGCTACTATTTTTGTTAGGCAGCATTCTAGGAAGAAACTAGCTCTTCCTGCTAGTTTTGGTACAGCTTCATTAGCTTTAAAGATGACACTTCTTACCTCTTCTACTCCAATACAGCCTCACAGCCCAGCAAAATCATACTTCATGTAGGAAACCTTCACCATACAAAGGCAGGCACGCTACAGCAACGTCTTATTCTCAAACAACAGGCTCTTTCAAACACTCTTCCTCTTGCTTACCAAACTTCAGAGCGTGTTAGGAAACAACAGCAAAAAAGCAGGGTTCTTACTCACATTTTATGGAGCCCATTATATCAGCCATTCAACATTAAGTCCAACTCCAGTCTGAACCCTAGAATAAGAAACATCATCTTAAAATTTCTGGAAAAAGGAAGAGCTTTGAAGGGGAGAGATCAGAGAATGTTCATGAAAGCACCATCACGCAAGTGCTCATCCCTGTTCATAGAATCATAGAATGGTTTGGGTTGGAAGGGACCTCAAAGATCATCTAGTTCCAACCCCCCTGCTGCAGGCAGAGACACCCTCTGCTACATCAGGTTGCCCAAAGCCTCCTCCAACCTGGCCTTGAACACTTCCAGGGATGGGGCCACCACAGCCGCTCTGGGCAACCTGTCCCAGTGCCTCACCACCCTCACAGTGAAGAATTTCTTTCTAACATCTAAATCTCCCCTCTTTTAGCTTAAACCCATTACCCCTTGTGCTGTCACTACAGTCCCTGATAAACAGCCCCTCTCCAGCTTTCCTGTAGGCCCCTTTAAGCACTGGATGGTGCTCTAAGGTCTCCCCGGAGCCTTCTCTTCTCCACGCTGAACAATCCCAACTCTCTCAGCCTGTCCTCATAGCAGAGGTGCTCCAGCCCTCGGATCAACTTCGTGGCCTCCTCTGGACTCAATGTCTGTCTTGTACTGTTCACAGAACACCTGCACCATTACCTAAGTGATGTTCTCCGCTAACTGGCAGCCACTGACATCTGGAAAACAGCACAAGGTCTCTTGTTCATTGGTGCCGAGCATGGAGGTTGGAATTGGAGTTGGGAAGAAAACCATACACAGTCAGTCTGGTTTCATTCAAGTCCTTCAAGTCCATCAAGTCCAGTTCACATTCATGAGCAATTGCAGCAGGTCCCACCTGTCCCTGCAGATCCCAACACCATTTCTGTGCAGTGTCCTGAGGGACAACAAGCATAACAGTACAGTAGGAGAGAGAA
Organism: Grus americana; assembly: GCF_028858705.1. Taxonomy (NCBI): domain Eukaryota; kingdom Metazoa; phylum Chordata; class Aves; order Gruiformes; family Gruidae; genus Grus; species Grus americana. The sequence goes on along the minus strand of NW_026561723.1, from coordinate 62,014 downwards.
AGAAAAATAAGGGCTGGGGGCAGGGTAGAGACTGCAAAAAAAGCCTAGGGTGGGCAGCAAGGAGAGGGAGTAAAAAAGAATAGGGCCAGCAATAGGGACGGGGAGCAGGACAGAGGGATACTGCAAGAAACAATGGGGCAGGGAGCAGGACAAGAATAACACAGAGAAAAACAGGGACAGCGAACAGCACAGAGGGATGGGGGGAGAGAGAGAGAGAGAGACAGAGGTATCAGGACTCCTGCAGAGAGATGGAGGAAGAGGTGAGTAACAGTCAGGGAGCAGCAGAGAGGGATAAAGAAGAGATGAACAGGAAGAAGAATAGGGACAGTGGGATACAGATTGAAAAAAACACAGTGACAGTTAACAGGACGGAGTGAGAGAGAAAGAGAAGCAGAAGGAAGGAGGGAGAGGGGAAGACAAGGATGGGGGGGGACACACATACAGGCAGAGAGAGACAAAGGAACAGGCCAGAGAGACTGTGAAAAACAGAGAGGGATGGAAATCAGGACAAAGAGATGGAGAAGGAAAAAAAACCTGTGATGGGCTGCAGGACAGAGAGACACAGAAAAAAAGAGGCAGAGGGAGCAGGAAAGGAATGACAAGGAAAGTCAAGGGAGAGGTAGGATGACAGAGAAAGAGAGGCTTGGAGAAAAGAGAAAGGGGGGACAGGGAGCAGAGGTCAATAATCAAGAGAGAAAGAGAGGTTCAGGGAAGTGAAAAAAATTACACAGAGGGAAAGGGGAGGGGGCAGGGAGGTACAGAGATGCAGAAGGGACTCACTGGAGCTCCAACTATCTGCGCTGCCAGGCAATTGTACAGTTCAGGCGCTTCTTTATCCGTCTGTCTGTCCTTTCCTCCCTTCCTCTTCTGTAGCTCCAGTCGCTTGACTCCACCTAAAAGAATACATTGGCGTCTTACAGCTTTTGGAACATGAGATTTCCTAATACACAGCCGCACACGCCCACCCTACATGGTCAGACTGTACTTTTCCTTACATATACAGACCCGATAGTGCATGTTGGAGATCTGGTTTGCTGAGGACTCGTCAGAGGGATCCTTCCTCACCCAGAGAGGCCAGCTGCCTCTTGTCTGCAGCTGAGGGCAGCAGCTGGCAGAATCCCCTTCACTTCATCCTCCTCCTACTTTACCTTTTTCTGGTCTCTTCAGCTGCGGCAGCTCCTCTCCAAAGCCAGTAAGTGTCCGCCTGCCCCTTCTCACCCACGCTGCCAGGAAAACGAGGCCAGAGAGCCCCCACGCAAACCTGAGCTAGATGTAGTCAGTGATATCCCTGAGGGAGGAAACAGACCATGAGCTCTCAGCATGGCCTCTGGGAGAGGAAAAGCAACCGTGATCACCGCAGCCGGCCTCAGGCTGGAGCCCCTCCTGCTGCAGGAGCTCCTGCAGACACTGCTCCTTCCCTGCTGACACGCTGACGGAACCTGCATTAACAGAGCATCGAGCGTGCCCGAGGCCCAGCTGGCTGCTGCCAGGACAGGCCTCAGGGGAGGTGCTGGGGCCAGGGCAGCTGCAGGGTGTGACCAGGGCTGAGGCGGCTCAAGGGGGCTGTGGGAGTCGGGCTGCCCAGTGCCTGTGCCCAGGAAGGTCTGTCTGTGTCCCTATCTCTGTCTCCTTCCCCTCCCCAGCTCTGGGGTCCCCTGGGGCTACTCCAACCAGGCCCGACTCCAGCTGACCAGGAGCCCATTACAACAGCTCCCAGCCGCCACCCCGGGTGGCCAGCAGCAGGAGACACCCCCGAACCTGCCCAAGGGCCTCGCTCCTCGCGAGCAGCCCCAGCCCTCACCTCAGCCGAACCGCAGATAGAGCAGAGACTGCGCCTGCCGAGACAACATGGCCGCCCGGCACCCTGTGCCCCAGGACTACAGCTCCCGGCATGTCCTGGGAACAACATGGCCGCCCGGCACCCTGTGCCCCAGGACTACAGCTCCCGGCATGCCCCGGGGCGCGCCTTCCTGCTGCCTGGCCCCGCAGGGACACCGTACCCTGCACGGCCGCAGCCCGCATGGCCGCCCCGGCCCTGGAGCCTCGGTGGAGCGGGGGAGGGGGGAAGAAAGAGGAGGCGGTGGGGGCAGGGCGGAAGGGTGGCCGGAGAGCGGCGGGAGGTGGCCAGAGGGATGAGGAGAACCGGGGGGGCGGGGTTGACCCTGACTGGAGGCCGGGTGCCCCCTGAGGCCGGTCCATCGGCTGAGCAGGAGGCAGAAAATCCAGCGAGAGGGTGGAGATAGGGACGGGGAGATCACTCCGCAGTTACTGTCCCGGGCAAAACAGACTCGACTTGGGGAATTTAAGGTAATTTATTGCCAATCAAATCAGAGCAGGGTAATGGAAGATAAAACCAAATTTTAAAACCCCTCCCCACGCCCCTCCCTTCTTCCTGGGCCCAACTCCCTCCCCCGCCCCCGTTTCTCTCCCTCTGGGGAATAGGGGCTGTGGTCAGTTCATCACCCCTTGTCTCTGCTGCTCCTTCCTCCTCAGGGCAGGACTCCTCACACTTCTCCCTGCTCCAGCGTGGGGTCCCCTCCCACAGGAGACAGTCCTCCACTAACTTCTCCAATGTGAGTCTCTCCCACAGGGTGCAGACCTTCAGGAGCAGACTGCTCCAGCGTGGGTCCCTCCCATGGGGTCACAAGTCCTGCCAGCAAACCTGCTCCAACATGGGCTCCTCTCTCCACGGGGCCACAGGTCCTGCCAGGAGCTTGCTCCAGCACAGGCTTCCCACGGGGTCACAGCCTCCTTCAGGTGCCTCCACCTGCTCCGGCGTGGGGTCCTCCATGGGCTGCAGGGGGAATCTCTGCTCCAACATCATCCTTCCTCCAGGGGCTGCAGGGGGAATCTCTGCTCCAACATCATCCTTCCTCCAGGGGCTGCAGGGGGAATCTCTGCTCCAACATCATCCTTCCTCCAGGGGCTGCAGGGGGAATCTCTGCTCCAACATCATCCTTCCTCCAGGGGCTGCAGGGGGAATCTCTACACCCCCTCATCCTTCCTCCATGGGCTGCAGGTGGAATCTGTGCTCCAACAGCATCCTTCCTCCAGGGGCTGCAGGGGGACAGCCTGCCTCACCACAGGCTGCACCACAGGCTGCGGGGGAATCTCTGCTCCTGCGCCTCCATCGCCTCCTCCCCCTCCTTCTGCACTGACCTGGGTGTCTGCAGAGTTTCTCACATCTTCTCACTCCTCTCTCTGGCTGCTCTTGCACAGCAGGGTTTTCCCCTTCTTAAATACCTTAGAGGTGCTGCCACCGTTGCTGATGGGCTCAGCCTTGGCCAGTGGTGGGTCCATCCTGGAGCCAGCTGGTGTTGGCTCTGTCAGACATGGGGGAAGCTCCTGGCACCTCCTGGCAGAAGCCACCCCGGTATTCCTCCCTGCTACCAAACCCTTGCCACGCAAACCCAAAGACCCTTTCAGCTCTTTCTGTCACAGAAAGTGACAGTCACAGATGTCAAATGCACCTGCACGGGTCAGGGGCCTGATCCCGCCATCGTCACCTGCTCAGCCACACGTGATGTCACACAGGCCAGATTCTTGGTTCTGCCCTATCAACTGCACATGACATCACTACAACTTTACCAAGCCGGGGGCCTGACCCTGCCCTATCAGTTGCTCTAACTCAAGTGACATCAAAAGTACTACCAGATGCGAGGTGCTTGGTTCTGCCCTATCAGCCACTGAGCCTCGCGTGACATCACACACAAGTCAGGGGCCTCATCCTGCCTTATCAGCTACCCAGCCTCATGGACATCACAAGCACCTGCAAAAATCAAGGTTCTGATCCCGCCAAAGCTGCGGCTCAGCCAGCACCAACGTCACAAGCACCTGCACAAGCCAGGGGCCCGATCCTGCAATATCAGCCACTCATGACATCACAAGCACCTGCAAACGTCCAAAGCCTGGTCCTGCCACATCACACACTAAACCACCAGTGACATCGAAAGGGTTGGTAGTGCCCTTCCTCGCTCTGGCTGGCACCCATGGGGTCTGGGGGCTCCTGCCCCTTCCCCTGTCCAGGGAATGACCTGCACAGTTTGGGGGTGTCCCACCAGGTCTGTGTGCCCCTCCCCTGCCCTGGCCCCAGGATCAGTGGGATTTGGCAGTTCCCTTCACCTGCCCTGGGGGTGATTTCTGGGGTTTGGGAGTGCCCTGCCCTGTGCCGGCCAAGAACCTCGGGGTTTGGAGGTGCCCTGGCCCTGACTCCTGGGGTTTTGGGGTGCCCTGGCCTTTCCTGTAGGGTTTGGGGGTTCCTTTTCCCTGCTGCCACCAAGACTCACTGGATTTTAGGGTGCCCTGTCCCTGTCTGGTCCATGACCTGTGGGGTTTGGGGGTGCCCTGTCCCTGATCCATGGATTTGGGGTGCCCTGGCCCTGTCTGGTCTTGGACCCGCAGGGTTTGGGGGTGCCCTGACCCTTTCCTGACCCTGAACCATGGGGTTCGTAGCTTCTTGTTCAGGGCATGACCACGCTCTTTCGAGCGTGGCAGGATGAAACCTCAAGTTCTGTATGTCCAAAAAAAAAAAATTGTCCAAAAAATTGTGAGGTTTTGTGCCCCAATTGTATTTTTTTAATTTTTCCAAATTGACGATGAATTTTAAACCTGATTATTCACCTATTTTACTACCACCCGCCCCCCGCACCCCTCACCCCAACATGATCTTTACCAACAGATCAAAGATTTGTGTCTCGTTTGGTGTAATTTGGCCCAAAAAAAGGATGAAAAGTGAGTGCTGGGGAGCCAAGAGTTCCACTTTTCTGGGACTGGCAGGGAGCCTGTGCGAGGCTTTGCTGCTTCACTCCGTAATTAAGGCTCTGAAATTTAAGGATGATCTTCTAATTGCTCACTGCCAACGACCAGACATTAATTATACTAGGTCCCTCAGGCCCCTTTGGGTGCCCCCCATGTGCCTCCATGACCCTCTGGGTGCCCCCCAGGCCCCTTTGGGTGTCCCCCAGTTCCCTTTGGTTGCTCCCCAGGATCCTCCATGCCCCTTTGGGTACCCCTAGCCCTTTCTGGCTACACCCCCCCCCACCCCTTTGGGTGCCCCTCTGGGTGCCCCCCGGAGCACCCCCAGTCCCCTCTCAGTGTGTTTCAGGGCCCCCCTAGAGCCTTTTCCCACCCTGACACCCCCCAGGGACAGAGGGCCTGGGGTCCCCCACCACTCATCCCCATTGCCGTGGGGGCAGCGCCCCTGTCCCCTCCCCCAATCCCCGGGATGTCTTCATCCTCCTTCTCCTCCTCCTCCTCCTCCTTAAGGGCCACCGGCCAGCGCTGGGCCCGTGCCAGGATCCTGATGGGCATCCCCAGCTGCCACCGCAATGGAGGAGACGTGAGTGCCCCCAGGGTGGGGGGGGTCCTGCCATACCCCCCACTGCTGGCACCCCCCCCGAACCCCACCATTTCCCCCAGGGTGCCCTCGGTGGAAGCCTACGAAGCGGCCATGGTGCTGAGTGGGGTGGGGGACGCGCTTGGCTACCGGGGGGGCGCTGGGAGTACTGCACCTCGGGACCCCAGATCCACACCGAGCTGGCCGAGCTGGGGGGGCTGGAAGCCATCACCCTGCAGCCCCCTGAGTGGCCCGTCAGCGATGACACCATCCTCCACCTTGCGACCGCCGAGGGCCTGGCCACAGGTCAGGGCGGGGGGGGCAGCAGGGGACCCCATTGCACCCCACAAACACAGGGGAGGGTCCCCAGGGGGTGGCATCCCCATTGTACAGTGCAGTGTTGGGGGAGGTGGTCCCTGTTATACCCCTGGGCTGTATGGGGGGTCCCTGGGGACGTTGGGGGGTCCCCGTTATACCTCTGAGCTAGCTCTGAGGTTTGGGGGTCCTCACTATACCCCTGACCCAAACTGGAGGGTCCCTGGGGGGGCTTTTGGGTGTCTCCAGCCACCCCCAGGGGGAGGGAGGACACTCCAGTGAGGCTCTATATTTCTGCCCCCCAAAAAACCAGGGGGGTGTCCCCATTTCCCCTCGGGGAGGTCCTATTTTTCCCCACAGTTTGTGGGAATTTGTGTTCCCTTTCCTCCCATATTGGGTGCTGGGGGGGCGGCTCATTTGCCCCTCCCAATTTGGGGGAGCCCACCCGATTTGTGGTACTCAGGACGATTCCCCGTTTCTCCTGGGTTTTGGGGTGTTCGTGGATGTTGTCCCAGTTCCCCTCCTGTTGGGGGGGGGGGGGGTGTGCATGGGGGATGTTACCCTTCCCCTCCAGTTTGGGAGCCCGTTGGTGGTGTCCCCTTTTCCCTCCATTTTTGGGGGTCCATGGGGGTGGGTCCTCCTTCCCCTTCAGTTTTGGGTTGTCTGTGGGGCAGTGTTCCCTCTCCCCGCCATGAGGGTCTTCCCCTTCAGTTCTGGGGGGTGTGTGGGGCCTCTTCCTCTCCTCCAGTTTGGGTGGCCCAGAGGGGTGGTCCTCATTGCCCCCTGCCAGGGCTGGAGGGGGAACCCCTCCTGCAGGAGCTGGCTCGCCACTATGTGGCTGCCATGGGTGACATGGAGGGCCGCAAGCCGGGGCCCACCAGCATCCTGGGTGAGTGGGGTCTGATGGTCTGGGGGACTCAGGGGGTGTCAGGGGGCATCAGGGGGTCTCACACCCCCGACCTCCCCACCAGGCACCTCGCAGCTGCGGCCTGGGGAGCCCGGGGGCTATCGCATCCCCTTCAACCCCACTGGCACCAGCTGCGGAGCCGCCATGCGCAGCCTGGCCATTGGCTTCAGGTAGGGACGGGGACACAGGAAAGGAGAGCAGCCGGGTGGGGGGGGACATGGCAGGTACTGGGGTATCAGGGCTGGGGGGGGCGAGGACAGGATGGGGACATGGGGGTGTCAGGGATGGGGCAATGGGGACACGGGGGTGTCAGAGCTGGGGGGCATGGGGCATGGCGAGGAGGGGGACACAGGGGGGACAGGGACACTGGAGTGTCAGAGGTGGGGATGGGGACATGGGGCTGCTGGGTGATGGGGTGTCGGGGCCATAGGGGAGTCAGGGACAGACACATGGGGGTGTTGGAGCTGGGGAGATGGGGACATGGGGGACAGGGACAAGGGGGTGTCAGGGCTGGGGCAATGGGGACATGAGGGTGTTGGGGCTGGGGACATGGGAGTGTCAGAGCTGGAAGGGACAGGGACACAGATAGGACGGGGCGGGGGGCACACAAGGATGTCAGACCTGGGGGGGATGGGGACATGGGGGACGGGGACACATGGGGATGGGGACACAGGGGTGTCAGAGCTTGTGGAAGAGGGGCGTGAGGGTGTCAGAGCTGGAGGGAAGGGAACATGAGGTGATGGGGACGGGGCACCAGGGACATGGGGGTGGAAAAGGTGGCGGGGAGGACACACAGAGGAGGATGGGAACGTGCAGGAAGACCAGGACCGGAGACTGGGGACACGGTGGTGCTGGAGCCGGGAGGCAGGGGACAGTGGGGATAGGGCGGGGAGCCCGAGGGGACAGAGAACAGGAGGACAGAGACAGGGAGGGGGGACAGAGGGGTCATGGAGCAGATGGGAGGGGGACATGGAGGTGGTAGGGCTGGGGGGGTGGGGACAGCGGGGATAAGGACAGTGGGGACAAGGCAGGTGGGATGCAGATAGGGACAAGGCTGGGGATACAGGGACAGGGAGGGGACAGGGGAGGACGGGGACAGGGCTGATGCCAATGTAGGTACCCGCATGCCTGGGAGCTGCCAACACTGATCCGGGTGAGCATCGAGAGCGGGCGCATGACCCATCACCACCCCACAGGTGGGTGCCGGGCAGGAGGGGACAGGGGAGGAGGGGACACTGGAGCCCCTCTGAATCCCCTATCCCTGCAGGGTACCTCGGGGCACTGGCAGTGGCCCTCTTTGGGGCACTGGGGGCTCGGGGGGAGCCCCCAGAGTGCTGGGGGGCTGAGCTGCTGCGGGTCCTGCCCCTCGCGTGGAACTACGTGGAAGGTGCTGGGGTGGCCATGGGGGACAACGCTGCCGCCTGGCCCTTCTTTGGGGATGCCTGGCACCGGTGAGGGGGTACTGGGAGGGTTCTGTGGGGTCACTGGGAGCACTGGAAGGGGTTGGGGAGGATACTGGGAGGGGCTCAGGGGGTCACTGGTGTCATTGACATCCACAAGGCTCTCTCCCGGTCCTGGCAGTGCAGCGCACCGGTGTCACTGGTGTCGCTGCTCTGCGCCAGCGCCTCAATGTCCCCAAGTGTCCCACTGCCACTGGTGTCACAGCTGACCCTGGTGCCCAGTCTGCCCACAGGGTCACCAGTGCCCATCCTGTCCCTGCTGCCTCCACTGTCCCCATGTCCCCAGTGTCCCCACCAGTGCTGCCATCCTCAGCTGTAGAACTGTGGCCCAGGGCCACTGAATACCCCACTGACCTCAGGGTCCCTGATGTCCCTGCTGCTCTTGCTTTCCCTGGTGTTACTGGTGTCCCCACTGTATCCACTGCCATGGTGCCTAGAGGTGTCCCAATTGTCCCCAGTGTCCCCACAGGTACCTGGTGTCACAGGGGCCACTGGAGAGCCACAGCCCGGTGACCCCCAGTGTCACCGGTTACCCCATTGTCACTGGTGACACCAATGACCCCAATGTCCGCAGTGACACCAATGTCCCTGGTGACTCCAGTGTCCCCATGTCTCCAGCGTCACTGATCCTGGTGTCCCTGCTGACCCCAAAATTCTCAGTGACCCCAGTGTCCCCATGTCCTCAGTGACTTCAGTGTTCACAGTGACCTCAATGTCCCCATGGCCCTGCAGGTACCTGGAATCCCGGGGGCTTCTGGAGGGTCGTGGCCCACCGCAGGTGCCATCCCTTCCATCACCGGCCGAGCGGGATGCAGCATACCTTGGCTGGGTGCTGGAGGGGTGGCCAGGGCACAGCGGCCATGATGCACCTATGGTGGCCTTGGAGGCCCTGCTGGCAGCCGGTGGATGCTGGGAGGACCTGTGTGCCAGGGGGGTCCTGCATGGCGGGGACAACGATTCGACAGGGACCATCGCCTCTGGGTGCTGGGGGCTGCAGGGGGGGGGGCTGGCGCCCGTCCCCCCGGGCTGCACTGCTGCCTCGAGCACCGTGGGCGACTGCACGATGCTGCCCACTGCCTCTACGCGCTGGCCTGGGGGAGATGCTGACCCCCCCTGCACTGCATCCTGGGTGTCACCTGCTGTCCCCTGTGGGTCCCCAGGGTGAAGCAGAGACCTTCATGGGGTCCTGGAGGGGCTTGGGAAGGTCATTGGGGGTCAGCAGAGACCTTCATAGGGTGCTGGGGGGCTCAGGAGGGTCCCTGGGAGACTCTGGGGGGATACAGGGCCCTTCAAGGGGTGCTGGGGGGCTCAGGCAAGCCCCAGGGAGACCACCACAGCCACATCCAGCTGGAATTTTATCCTGTCACAGTTAGAGACCCCAGGACCTCCCCAAGGAGCCTCAGTCACACCCATAGTAAAAAAGTGTCTTCCAATATCACTCTGTATCTAGGTTTGTGCCATGCGCCTCTTGTCCTGTCACCGCCACTGCTGAGGTTTCACCTGGGTGGACCCCCTACAGCCCAATCTTCTCCAGACTGAACTGTTCTGGCTCACACTGCCCCTCCAAGAAGCTCCCAGCCATGGAGCATCTCAAGGGCCCTTTACTGGATTCTCTCACAGTCGCTCCATCTATCTTGTACTGGTAGCCCAGTACTTGGACCCAGTGTTCAAAGGGTGGGCTCATGAGTGCTGAGTGGGGAGGAAAAAGCACAGAACCCCTCTGAGTGCCACCCAGGGTGGTAACAGCCTTCTTCACATGTTGCTACTTATGGCCACCTTAGTGGGCACCACAGCCTCAAGGTCCTTCCAAGCAAAAAGTGATGGGTACCCAGGGTGATGGGCCCCCAGGGTCAACAGTCCCAAGGGTGATGGGCCCTGGATGTGATAGGTCCAAAGGGTAAACCACCACGGGTCTGATGGGCCCAGAGTTAATCACCTCAGGGATGATGGGACCAAGGACTAATGGGCCCCAAGGGTAAAAAACACCTGGGGTGATGGGCCTCCAGGGTTAACCACCGTAAGGCTGATGGATCCCAAGTTTAACCACTCCAAGGGCGATGGGCCCAAGGATTGATGGGAACCCAGAGTTAAACACCCCAAGGGTGACATGCACCAATGTTAACCACTATAAAGGGTGGTTGATCCTGGGGGTTAACCACCCTGAGGTGATGGGCTCAAGGGGTGATGGGGCCCCAAGGTTAACCACTCCAAGGTTGGTGGGCCAAAGGTACAATGGCACCCAGGGTTAACAACTCCAAGGGTGATGTGCCCCTGCAGTTGGTGGCGGTTGACAACCTGAAGGGTGATAGGCCCAAGAGGTGACTGGAAAGCGTTTCACCACCCCTTGGGCAATAGGCTCCCACAGTAATGGGCATCCAAGGTTAAGAAAACTGTGTGTGCTGTGCCCAATAGTAAACCACCCCAAGAGTGATGCGTGCCTTGGCTGATGGGCCCCAGGAGTTAACCACTCCAAGGGGTATGGGCCCTTGAGGTGATGGCCACCTGGGGTTTACCACCTTAAGGGTGATGGGGCTAAAGGGGTGATGGGAACCCGAGGGTTAACTAGCCCAGTGGTGATAGGTCCATGCACTGAGGGGTCCCCAAGTTTAATGACAACAAGAATGACAGACCCCCAGGGTTAACCACCCCAAGGGTGATGGTCACAAGGGTTAACCACTGAGAGAATAATGGGCCCTAGGCCTGATAAGCCCTCAGTATTAATCAACCCATGGGTGATGGGCCACTGAGGTGATGGGCCCATAGGGTTAACCACCCCAAAAGTGATAGGCTGAAATGGTGTTGGGTCCCGAGGGTTATCAACCTCAAGGCTGATATTCCCTGAGGTGAACCCCACCAGAGGTGATGGACCACAGGGCAGTGGGACTCCAGGGTTAACAACCTAAAAGGTGATTAGCTCAAGGGTTGGTGGGCCCCCACGGTTAACCACCTCAAGAGGTGATGGGAAGCCAGGTTTCACCACCTCAAGTGCGATGAGTTCCCAGGCTGATGGGCCCCCAGGGTTAACCACCCCAAAAGTAATGTGCCCAAGAGGCGATGAGCCTCCAAGTGTTGAACCGTCCTAAGGGTGATAGGCCCAATAAGTGATGGCCACCCAGGGTTAAGTCACCAAGGATAACTGGCCCAAGGGGTGACGGGTCCCCAGCCCACCGCAAGGGTGATGGGCCCCTGGGGTGATGGGTCCCCAGCATTAATCACCCCAAAATAGATTGGTCCAGGAGGAGATGTCTCACCATGCTTATCCCCCAAGGGTGATTGGGCTGTAGGGTATTGGGCTGTCAGAGTTAAGCACACCTCATGTGATGGCCCCCCCCCCAATGTTGATAGCTGTCAGGGTGATTGGCCAAAGGGGTGATGGACCCACAGGGTTAACCACCCCAAAGGTTATGGCCCTAAGGCACGAAGGGCCCCAGGGTTAACCACCCCAAGGGTGATAGACCCCAGGGTTGATGGACCCCCAGCTTTAACCACCCCAAGGGTGATGGGCCCCCGGAGCGATGGAGTCCCAGGGTTATCTACCCCAAGTTTGATGGGAACCCATAGTTAAGTACCCCAAGATTGATGGGCCCAAGGAGTGATGAGCACCTGGGGTTAGCCACCCCAAAGAGTGACTGGCCCAAGGGGTTAATTAATCCCCATGGTTAATCACCCCAAAGGTGATGGATCCAAGGGGTTATGGGGTCCCAGGGTTAAGCACCCTCAGGGTCATGGGCCAAAAACATCATGGCCCAACACTGTTAAACACCCCAATGGTGATGAGCCCCTCTGGAGACTGGATGCTGGGTTTTACCAACACATGGTTGATTGATCCCCAGGTTTAACTACCCCGGGGGTGATGGGCCTAAGGGGTGATGGAAAACCAGAGTTGACCACTTGTACTGGTTTTGTCTGGGATAGAGTTAAATTTCTTCATAGTAGCTTGCATGGGGCTGTGTTTTGGATTTGTTCTGAAAAGAGTGTTGATAACACACTTTTAGCTTAGTTTAGTTATCGCTGAGCAGTGCTTTCACAGCATTAAGGCCTTTTCTGCTCCTCACGCTGCCCTGCCAATGAGTAGGTTGGGATCCACAAGAAGTTGGGAGGTGACACAGCCGGGACAGCTGACCCTAACTGATGAAAGGGATATCCATACCATATAACGTCATGCTCAGGGACTAGCTGGGCATTCGAGGGTGCCCAGCTGGGAATTGGAAGATCTTGTTGAAGAGCCAAAATTGAGAGATCTACCCAGAACCAGGAGCTCAGTGTTGAGGTGAGATGTGTCTCATCAGGGAATCTGTAGTGTCACTCTGTCCAGCTCAGCTTGTCAAATTGGGTCTTTCTACAGAGGGAAATTCTAAAATCATGGGATAATTCTGGTCAGAGGGGACATCATGAGGTCTCCAGCCCAATCCCATGCTCAGAGCAGGTCCAATCGGGCTGCTCAAGGACATGCTCAACTGAGGTATAAACACCACCAAAGTCTTGCCCCTGCGCCTACAAGATCTGCGCATGCTTTTGGCAAAAAAGCCCTCCTTTTTAACATCCAACTCCTAATTTTTGAAGTCCCAACCCTCACGCTTAGATAAAAAAAAATCTCATTCTTGGAGTTGAAACCTAAATCTTAGTAATAAAAAAACCTATTTAAAGGCCCAAAAGAAAAAAATGTAGAGCCTACACCATAATTTACAAGGTCAAACCCCTGATTTTTAAGATCCAACCCTGAGTTTTTAAGGTGCAAACCCGTACTTTATAATGCAAGACTCAATAGTAGGGCAAAAAGCATAGGTTTTAATTCATCAAAGCCAACTTTGAGGAATCCAAATACGAATTATTAAAGACCACACCAAGGTTTTTAGAGCACAAGACCTCATTTATAACTTCCAAGGCCCACTTTTAAGATTCAAAGACTCATTTTTAAGGGCCCAGAAAATGATTTCAAAGAACCAAAGCCTGTTTTTGAAGGTCCAAAGCCTCACTGAAAAAGCCCAAAGGCTCATTTATAGGGTCCAAAGGCCGAATCTTGGAAAAAAAATCCTTATTTTTATATTCCAAAGCCTCATTAATAGGGACCAAAGCATTGTTTCAAGAAACCATAGCTAAATTTTAGGATCCAGTCTCAAATTTTGAAGGTTTATACTTTTAAGGTCCAAAGACTCATCTTTAGTGCCCAGAGTGTCATTTTTAAGGCCCAAAATCTGACTTTGAAGGTTCAAAGCCTCATTTCTAGAGTCCAAGGCCTAATGTAAAGTGTCCAAAGTTTCATTTTTACTTCCCAAAGTCTTAGTTTTCACTTCTGAATCCTCACTTTAGGCTCCAAAGCCTCATTTTTAGGGTTCACAGGCTCAGTTTTCATGTACAAAGTCTCATTTTCAGGGTCCAAAGTATCATTTTCAGGATCCAGCCAGGCATTTTTAGGGTCTGAGCCACATCTTGAGCGTCCAAACCCTCATTTGGAGTGTCCAATGCCCTCTTTCAAGGCTCAAAGCCTCAGTTTCAGGTCCCAAAGCCTCAATTTTAGGGTCCAAATCTTTGATTCTAGGGTTGAAAGCCTCATTTGTAGGGTACAAACCCTCATGTTAGGCAACAAACTCCTCACTCAGGTCTCAAAGCCACATGTTCTTAATGTCCAAAGCCTCATTCTAAGCATCAAAAGACACACTTTTAGGGCCCCAAAGCCTGATTTCAAGGCCAAAATCCTCATTTTTAGGGTCCAAGCCTCTATTTTAGTACACATAGACTTTTTTTAGGACCCACCGTTTTGTTGTTAAGGTCCAAACCCTTATTTATAAGTTCCAAGGTTTAGGCTTTTAAGGTCCAAAGGCTCATCTTAAGGGCCCAGAGCATCATTTTTAAGGCCCAAAGTCTGACTGTGAAGGTCCAAAGCCTCATTTCTAGAGTCCAAGGCCTAATTTTTAAGGTCCAAAAATTTCATTTTTCAAATTGAGCTTGTCATTTTTAGGGTCCAAGCCCCATCTCAGGTGTCCAAAGACTCATTCTGAGCATCCAAAGAGCTATTTTTAGGGTGGAAAGCCTTAGTTTCGGTACCAAAGCATTATTTTGAGGCACAAACCCTGTTGATTAAAAATAGGAACTGTGGTGGTCAAGGTTAATAAAATCCTCCCAGAAAGCCTGGGTGATATTTCCATTTGGTTAGATGCGGAAGAGGACCATTTGTCCTCACAGGCACTGCTTGTTTCACTTTCTTCAGGTAGAAACAAGAAATAAGACCTTGGTCTGGAGATCAAATCCAGCCTTCTAAATAGATAGTCGCCAGTAACAGTGCCGAGTAAATGACTGCCACTGCACTTCAGGGAATTACTTTTGCAGCAAAATTTTTCTGACCTCCTTCCAAAGGCAGCATTATGAGTTCACCAACGCAAGAATTAATCATTATTTCTCATATTTTATATTTTTTGGCATGGCATTACATGGTAGTAGTATTTGACCTGGAAGCCTTGAAAAGCCCTAAGATGAGGGACAAGACCACCAGTGGTGTCTTGGCATTAGCCACATCACAAAAGTCATGCTGAGGACCATGATCTTTCAGATGTAAAAAATATTAGCTTAGCCTTTCTCTTTATATTTAATATCTTTATTTTGTACTAGATTATTTGAACAGCTTACTTTTCAATTGTCAAAAAGATTCATTACAAAAAAAAAATCCCAAAATCCAGAACATCCATTTTACAGCAGACTCTTTAAAATATGGTGAATGATACTTGAATATGCATTAATAATGATTTTTAATATTGAAATAAAATAATTCAAAATCCTAGTTTTAAGACAGTTCAGTGAACCTACTCAGGACCTTCAAACCGCGTGGGTTCAAACCCACACAGACATACGTCCATCAGATGTGGTAATGAGCTAAAAAGAGTACATGCTAAACATATATGACTACAGTACTTGACTCTCCATTCAAATCATGTTAAACGTCACCCCAGGGAGGGGACAGCTACAGCTGTGGTATAAAGGAAATTGAGGAAGTTACCTCCATGGGGGGGAGAAATTGCAGACCCCGAAGAGGCGGTCAATGGGCTATGCTCCTTCTCCTCCACCTGAGACAGGGATGCCTTCTTGGTAAGCATTGCGCCTTCACCTTTTCGGTGAGAATACCCGGGATAGTATTTTTGCTGGCGTTATAATCATATATTAGCGCTTTTGCAGTAAGTGCATTTATCAACGGCAATTCTGAACTCTTTCTATCTGTCATTTTAACAAACTTTCTATTAGTTTCATCTTTGTGAAATTGCCTCAGTGAAAGTCCTTTGGGGGCTCTGACAGGCAAACATTGCCTCTCATATGTGGCTATATATAATCCTTTGGACATGGACCGTTGACCAAGTCTGGGACTAAGCCTGGACCTAACCACACCTAGGCTCCTCTCTGAGAAGGAGTTTAGAAAGCAAGGGGGGTCCTTTCTGAACCTGGGAACTCAAATGGGGGGCCTCCCGCAGCCACACATCAGACTCTACCCTTTACGTGACAGTGCCAAATGAGCTGACTCAGCGTAGTGGTACCCAGCTCAATGCACTGCCACAGCCATGTGACAATTTTCAGGTTTGTTGTTTTGTTCTTTGTTCATTTAGGAGAGGAACCGACTTTAGGTTCTGTGAAATTTTGAAAGTGTGGCTAAAGCAGGTTTTAAAAGACGATTTGAAAATGCTGTAGTAAAGGCAATTCATAGCCTGTTCAACTCTGCAGAGATCTAAAATTGTTGTTTAATTAAAATCTAAGATGGGTAAGATTTTTGAAACTATGTTAGCAGATTCACTCGTGCAATAAGATATCAGATCCATCCCAGACACTAAAGGAACTGCGTTTTAGATCTCCCCGGAGCCTTCTCTTCTCCAGGCTGAACAATCCTAACTCTGTCAGCCTGTCCTCATAGGAGAGGTGCTCCATCCCTCCAATCAGCTTCGTGGCCCTCCTCTGGACTTGCTCCAACAGTCTAATGTCTCTCCTGTACTGGGGCCCCCAGAGCTGGACGCAGTACTCCAGGTGGAGTCTCACAAGAGCAGAGTAGAGGGGCAGGATCACCTCCCTCGACCTGCTGGTCACACCTCTTTGGATGCAGCCCAGGACACGGTTGGCTTTCTGGGCTGCAAGCACACACTGCTGGCTCATGTTGAGCTTCTCATCAATCAATACCCCCAAGTCCTTCTCCTCAGGGCTGCTTTCAATCCATTCCTTGCCCAGCCTATAGTCGTGCTTGGGATTGCGCCGACCCACATGCAGGACCTTGCACTTGGCCTTGTTGAACTTCATGCGGTTCGCATGGGCCCACCTCTCCAGCCTGTCAAGGTCCCTCTGGATGGCATCCCTTCCCTCCAGCATGTTGACCACATCACACAGCTTGATGTCGTTGGCAAACTTGCTGAGGGTGCACTCAATCCCATTGTCCATGTCACCGACAAAGATGTTAAACAGTGCCAGTCCCAGTACTGACCCCTGAGGAATGCCACTCGTCACTGTTCTCCACTTGGACATTGAGCCGTTGACCACAACTCTTTGAGTGCGACCATCCAGCCAATTCTTTATCCACCGCATGGTCCATCCATCGAATCCATGTCTCTCCAATTTAGACACAAGGATGTCATGCGGGACAGTGTCAAATGCCTTGCATTTATGTTAGACATAAGTCCAGTACCAATTATTTTGCCATTGGCACACATACCTACCACGCACTGCTTAGGTGCAGCCTACCATGGGCTGTTTAACATCCATGAAAAGTAAGACTAGCTCATATGCATTTCTAATTATTGATCATCAGTGAGCTACTTCCAAAACGCATGTTTTAGTGGTGCCATGAGCTTGTATCCTGAAGTTTTTCTTCAATGGGTAAGGATATCTTGCAGCACACAATACAGTTCCTGCCTGCTGCCACATGGCTCTGGAAATTTCCTTCTTGGGCACAAAATTTCTTTCCATATGCATTTACTCAAACACTACCCAGCGTCCTGTACAGTCAATATTTACACGGCTAAATATTTATATGTTATTTGATCATGACCATTTCAAAAATTAGAAAGATATCAACAAGCAAGTGATGCTCGCAGAGGGTCAGGATTCTCTGCAACCTCATTCTTGTCTTCTGACTTATGCCAGTGAAATCCATTCAAACTTTAATGAAATAGTGTACACTAAAAAAAAAAAACAAAACCAAAACCAAAAAACCCCACAAACACCAGGCAAACTAAACACCACAGTTGCACTTCTAGCAATTACTGTAAATATGCTGACAAAAAAAATTGTACATTGCAAAACTAAAGCATAGCTGCATAGAGCTATTTGATGGTTATGGAACAGAAGAAAATGTTGGAAATTCCAGAACTACGGTTATTTTTGATGGAGTTAATGGCTAAAGCAACCACAACAGATAAAGAACATAATGTAACATCCCAATAGAGTTGTTAAAACTAGTTACTAAGACTCGAGTTAAAAATGAAGTGCAGGAATGACACATCTCTAAATTAAACCACAGCTCCATGATCGCACTCGAGTTTCCACCATGTTCCTAAACACACTCTCCTGCACTTCAAGCTTGACCTATCTAGCTGATAAATGATCCAGTACCATCAACCTAAAGAGAAGGAAAAAATAAAATAATGGATTTTAGTTAAAGGTTTCTGATTTCTCTATCAGCTGAACACCAGATGCTTCTTCAAAGGAAACCATGGGCAAGAGAACCCTTTTTAGAGAAGCTCAGCTCTGCAAATTGAAACAAGGATGACTTCTGATGAGCCTCCGTCAAATTAGTCGCTGTGGTGGGTCGGCCCAGGCTGGAGGCCAGGTGCCTCCCAAAGCTGCTCCATCACCCCCTTCTCAACTGGACAGGGGAGAGAAATATAATGAAAGGCTGGTGGGTCAAGATAAGGACAGGGAGAGATCGTTCACCAACTACTGTCATGGCCAAAACAGACTCAACTTAGAAAAAATTTCATCTAATTTATTACCAAGCAAAACAGAGTAGAGCAATGAGAAATAAACCCAGATCTTAAAACACCTTCTCATATCTTCTCACTCCTCTCTCTGGCTGCAAAAGCTCCCACTAGCTGTTTGGGGTTTTTTTTTTTTCCCTTCATAAATATCTTATCCCAGAGGTGCTACCACCATCACTGATGGGCTCAGCCTTGGATGGAATCGGCTGGTGTTGGCTTTGTCAGACATGGGGGAAGCTTCTAGCAAATTCTCACAGAAGCCACCCCTTTAGCCCCCTACACTACCAACACCTTGCCATGCAAACCCCTTACAGAAATGTTGAGAAATTCTTTTACCAAACAATGATTAGCTTTGAATTTAAGAAGGCCTATGAGTAATTAATGTGTACGGAGAAGATATCCTAACCTTGAGAACAGAAACCTCCTGGCAGGATTGCCCAGACAGGGTTGATGAGGAAGAACAGCTTGGCCGGACAACAGAGTTGGGAAACATCCAAGGAGAAGAAATTGTCCTCAAGACCATAAAAGGGAAAAAGGAGTGGGGGGCTAACTCCCCAAACAACCACCGGCGACCACGCGAGACCCCCCCGCACATGCGTACTGTAGTTTTGCAAGGCCAGCGTTATGTAAATGTAGTAGCTAGGCAGAGAGGCGGAGATTTGTCAGAAAATGTATGTCAATTCATGTCTTAAGGTATATAAAGGATGAACTTTTGGTTTAGGGTATGCACGATAGGCGGAGCTACTCCCCGTGCATCCGGCACCAAATAAAGCAATGTCTGCTTTCTAATACTAAAACGGAGTATTGGAGTCTTCATTATGTCCCCAGGGTGCCCCTGCTCTCTCAGCATCCTTCTACACCACACAATCCTGTTGGGAGCAAGAGTGATTTGTCTTTCCCTAATCCCCTTCCTCGCTGGGCACTCGGGACAGGCGGCTGCGGCTCGTTGCTTCTTTTGGGGATTGGGCTGGGTGTGCGAAAGCATTCTGGTAACCGAGGGGCTTTAGGTGCAGCAGCAGAGGAACCTTCTGAGTGGAGAAAGAATTTCCCAACCTGGGGCTCTTTTAAAGTGATATTTAGCAATATTGATTGCTGTGGCTGCTGCTGCTCTGGGGTTTGGTGCTGCAGCAGAGCTGGGGACTGTGGGATGGGATGGGGTGGGGTGGGGTGGGGTGGGGCGGGATGAGATGGGATGGGATGGGGTGGGGTGGGGTGGAATGGGAGGGTGCTGGGAGCAGGGGCTGGGGGTGGCCAAGCCTGGCAGGGCACAGGAAGGGGTGGGGGACACACAAGAAGCGGGGGCTGGGGCTGTGGGAGCCAAGAACAAAGCAGAGCTCAGGCAGCCCGGCTGCTCGGAGCCACTCCTGGTGATGCCACATCCCTGTAGGTAAGGGGTGGAGGATGGCCGGGGCTGGGGCCGAGATCCCCCCGCTGCACTGACCTGGGGGGTTTGCGGGCCATCCTTCTGCTCCCCCTGCTGTCTTTTGAAATGGACTCTGGTAGACAGCGAGTGAGACATAAGGCACAGTTTGGCCCCTTTCGGGGTCTAGGCGAGCCCACAGCCCCAGTGTGAGTGGGGCTGTGCGAGGGCCGCTGAGGGAGGTCTGAGGCCAGGCAGCCCTTTTGGGGCTGGCACCTTTGGCCTGGGAGCAGGGGCTGGATGCTGACAGTTTGGAGGCTGGATGAGCGAGAGTGACAGTAAGCCATGCTCGGACTTTAGGTGTCTAGCCAAGCCCGCAGCCCCAGGTTTGGCCCTGGTGGGACCCCATGTCTCCACGTGTCCGCCCGTAGATGACAGCACCATCCCAGTTTGGCCAAGTCTGGCCCTGATGGCACCTCATGTCACCACATGGTTGACAGTGCCATCCCAGTATGGCCCAGTCCTGCACTGTTGGGACCCCCACACCACCCCACGTCCCCATCCAGGTGGCAGTGCCGTCCCACTTTGTCCCAGTCACTTACTGGTTCTTCACATGCCAGTGTCCCGACACTTTCTTTTAGTTCTTTTTTTACAGTTTTGCCCCTTTTTTGCACCGTTTCGGCCCATTGAAGCTCATGGAGGTGAGATCACCAGTGGCACTGTGTCCTGTTGGGGGTGGCACTTGGGGACACTTGGGGGGGATGTCCCCAGAAAAGGCCGGGAGGGTCCTGCGGGCGGGCAGGAGGACCCGGGGGGCGCCCGCTGCCATTGCCATGGTCACCCGTTGCCACGGCGCCCCCGCCGAGGCCAGAGTGCCATCCCCTTGGCAACGCTCGTCCCACCCCCCACGCACCGCCATTGGCTGCCGTGCCCCCGCCTTACGTGCGCTGATTGGCTGGTGCAGAAGAGGAAGTAAGCTGAGGGGGCCCTGAACTGGGAGCCGGCCCCAACCCAGTGCAGGGCCTGAAGTGGGAGCTGGCCTGAAAGTGGGAAAGGGCCTTAAACTGGAACGGAACCTCATCTGGGCCAGGTCCTGAGTGAAAGTGGGCTGGAGCCTTGAACTGGCTGGGATGTTAAGTGGTACAGAGTCTTGGCTGGGCCTGTCACCGAAATTCGGGAATAAAGAAAACTCCTTAACACCAGTTTAGCCTGAAGAAGCAGGCATTTCCTTTATTGCAGCGCTGGGTGTCAGGAGGATAGTTCCTCTAATCAGGCACCCCTAGCGCTGGTTCTCTTGTCATATTTATACACAAATGTTACAAAGATTACAAAGTGGTACGCTCCCCGTTACAATAATTGGTTCATATTTCTTCGCCTAGTATGCAAACTAGAACGCATGCTCAGTTCCTTTCTCCGCCTCTATCTTTTGAGTTGGTGGGATAATTTGGGTAGGGGGCTTATGAGTCGGTGGTCGTGGGGACCCTGGCCCAAATTACCTTTCCCCTAGTCTCTCAATATTTTGGTGTTGGTAATTGTTTGCTATACGCCTCAGCAAGATAAGGATGTTGCTGGAGGCAATTAATGTCCTCCCTTTCTGCAAGTATGTACATAAGGACCTTGAAGTGTCTTGTAGCTCCTCCTTTTTCTCATGATGTGTAGCAGGTGCTCATTCTAAGAATCGTTAGCCTTCTACCCAAAGTAATAATGAAGAGTTTCTTATCACCTATAATACAAGTAGGCCTTCATTACAGGCTTTTCTTCTTGGCTACATTTTCTTATTATGTATAATATAAGCAGGCCTTCGTTACAGGCCTTTCTTTTTGGCTACAATTCTCCCCTTTTGAAACTTTTCAGATCCTTTCAGATTCTTAAAAGTTTCACCTTCCCCTTTTTCTATCAGAGCCATATATAAATCAGTAGATATATTAGCAGTACTTCTAGTAAACATCATGAGCTATATCAAGCGCTTCATCATTATCCAAAGGTTAATCTACAAAATTGTAGTTAAAACAAAGCCTAGTAAGACAAGCAAAAGCAATCCAATAACCGGATGCAACATTTTGTTCAATAGTCCAGTAGCGTTAGGCGACCATCCATACATAGTATCCCACCACTTATGCTCAAGAGGATAAAGTATAGTTCCGTTCTTGTTTAGTCCAAGTGGAACAACTGGGTATATAATATGTATTGAGGCATTTCATATAATCGGTGCAAATGCTGTGGCGCTATGGTTGGTGGGCTTGTAGGTGAAATTCACTACCTGCCACCAAGACTGGAATTCTTTTTCAAATTCATTTGCGTTATCCCAAATGACCTTATGGACTTCACTAGGTAAGACCCCTTCTTCTCCTTCTCTAATGATTGCTGACGCCACCGACTGGACCCATAGTTGGGCTTGAATATAGCTAAGAGCTAACGAGATATTACTTTGGGCAGTGTCCAGGGCCTCCAGGATTATCTCATGGTCATTCTCATTAATTTGTTTCCATTGAGGCAATATATCTGATAACAGCCACTGATTTGCCCCTCAAGCTGAAAGGGAGGATCGAAGAGGATGTTGTAATCTTTGCACGTCCTTAGTGGCAGCAGCTAATTTATTGGCGAGGACTTCAGCATCTATACCGTTCGATATTCCCATTCCTGTTCCCAAAGTGTCAGTTAGATCTCTTTGTGTTCTATGAGAGGTGGGAGTCCGCCCACGTAACCAGGCCAGCCATCCAGTATGGGCTGTGCTCAAGAACGGGGAACATAAGGGTTTTAATTCGACGATATTGATTTGTATGGACAACTCTACCCTTTTAAGGGAATAAAATGAATCTAATAAGATTTGTTGTCGTCCCATATTTTTAACGACATATGTACCAATGCTAAAAGTAAATGGAGTCAGTCCAGAGGGTCCTGCTGGCACAGGCCCAGATGTCGTGGGAAGGCTTAGACTAGGGGATCGTGTCATGCTAGGTTCGATAATGTTTATCTTAAATTTAAATGTTAATGCCACCAATTGATCACGGACGCCTAAGCAGATTACGTACACAGATTGTACCAAAATAAAATCATGCCAACAATCTAAGGTACTAGAAATACATTGGGTCGTAATTTGACTTTCTCCTATACAAGATGTGGCCTTACGTACAGTGATCTTATTTGCCCTCTGATGTGTAGATCCATTTATCATTCTGCATCTTATTTTCATTTCTTTCCCTGCCTTCCCCTTAATTATGGGAATTTTCCCACAATGACCATCCTCCAAGCCCCATTCATTTTCTAAAAACATCTCAGTTCCATGTACTACCACTGCCAGTAAGGTAACTTTGCCTGCATTCACCATTATACCAGTATGTTGTTTATGGGCTTGAGACCATAGCTCCTGCTGGTTCCCTTGACTGGAGAGTAAAGGAACTGCTAATAATACCCAGAACAGGACCACACCTGTCCCAACAGAGCAAGACATCTTACATACTTGACATACTTTTTCAAACCCGATTCAATTTGATTTTTAGAGGCCCTTCCGTAGTTACTTGCCACTGATCCAAGGGGGCTTTCTTAACTCGGGTAGAGTGGATCCGTGTTTCAATTCCTTCAACCTTGATTGCTGTGTAGGTTGTCAAAAGAATCTGGAAGGGGCCTTTCCACTTTTCCTTTAGCAGTTCAGAGTTCCAGGTCTTTATGTAGTCGTGGTCACCAGGCTGGTATGGATGCACGGGGGTATCAAGGGTCAGAGGTTCAGATAAGGTGACATATCTCTTTAGACCTGCAAGCATTTTTCCTTTTTGTTAGTCCGAGGCTGTACCCTAATTCGGAGAAGTGCTAAAGAAAGGGCTTGGGGCCATTTTAATGTTGTTTCCTGACAGATTTTACTTCCTTGTCTCTTCAGAGTCCGATTCATTCTTTCAACTTTCCCACTAGATTGCGGTCTCCATGGAGTATGTAAATCCCATGTAATATTCAAGGTTTGACTTAATTGTTGCAATGCCTCAGCCACAAAATGCGGTCCTCTATCTGAGGACATTCCAATTGGTACACCAAACTTAGGTATTATTTCCTTTAATAAGCATTTAACAACCTCCCGTGCTTTGTTGGTGCGACAGGGAAAAGCCTCAGGCCATCCTGAAAACGTATCCACCAAACCCAAAAGATATCGATAGCCATTCTGTCTGGGTAACTCAGAAAAATCAATTTGCCAGTAAGCTCCAGGGGAGTTCCCTCGCCTAGTAACCCCTGGGGGTGGCCTCCTTTGGTTAAGAGGGTTGTTTTTTAAACAGACTGGACACTTCTCTGTAACTGATTTTATAATCTTAGTCATTCGAACACTAAGTACTTGTGATTGGAGGCTGTCAATCAAAGACTCCACTCCCCAGTGCGTTTGTTTATGTCTGGCCTCAGCTATTTGTGTCATTAATTGAGGTGGCACAATAACTTGCTCATTGGGGGTTATCAGCCATCCTTCTGAATTTTCTGTTGCTTTTAAATGCAATGCCAATTTACGGTCTACTTCACTGTAAAAGGGCTTAGTCCCTGGTAGCTGTATCCTTCTATCTGGGATTAGTGCTAGAATACCTTGTTGTGCAACCTCCTTGGCAGTGTAATCTGCCAAACGATTTCCCATATTAACAGTGGATTGCCCAAACTGGTGTGCCCGGCAGTGCATTATAGCAACCTTTTCTGGTTCCTGGACAGCTTGGAGAAGTTGTAAAATTTCTTCTTTGTGTCTAATAGAAGATCCTTGTGCTGACAGCAATCCTCTTTCTTTCCAAATGGCTCCGTGAGCGTGCACCACACCAAAGGCATATTTGGAGTCTGTCCATATATTTTACCCATTTACCTTTAGCTATTCCCAAGGCCTGACATAGTGCAATCAGTTCCGCTTTCTGCGCCGACGTGTCGATGGTAACACCTCGGCCTCCACAACTTCTGTAGTTGTAACAACGGCATATCCAGCCCTTCGTTTCCCATCCTGTACAAAACTGCTACCATCTGTAAACAGCTCCAAATCAGGGTTAGTCAAAAGTTCGTCATGCAGATCTGAGCGACTGGAGTAGACTTCTTCAATTGTTTGCAGACAGTCGTGGCTCAAAGACTCCTCACTTTCCTCATTCATGGTTAAAAACATAGCGGGATTGACGGCAGAGGTGACTTTGAGCTCTACATCATCTTGTTGTAATAGCATCACCTGATATTTAAGCAAACAAAAATTGACAAATGACAGAAGTGACAAAAGTAACACAAAACAATTAAAACACAAATTCTTGATCGATCAATATCTTTCAAAACTTCTTACAAAATTCTTAAATCATAGTACAGTAGCCCCTCGCATAGCTCACGCCACGGCTTACTTGAAGGCTAAGGGGGCCTCTAACCCAAAATCCTAAATTATAATTAAAAGTAAGAGAAATGCCTTTTACCTGTCCCAGGGAACGTGCTCAGAACTCTTCGGTCCGGGGGATCGAAGGGTCTCCCCGAGAATCCCTCGGTGCCAGCTGGAGGTCTTATGATCCCACGGATCCGTCGAGATTCAAAAGCCTGGACCCATCTGGGTCGCCAAAACTGTCACCAAAATTCGGGAATAAAGAAAACTCCTTAACACCAATTTAGCATTAAGAAGCAGGCATTTCCTTTATTGCAGCGCTGGGTGTCAGGAGGATAGTTCCTCTAATCAGGCACCCCTAACGCTGGTTCTCTTGTCATATTTATACACAAATGTTACAAAGATTACAAAGTGGTACGCTCCCCGTTACAATAATTGGTTCATATTTCTTCGCCTAGTATGCAAACTAGAACGCATGCTCAGTTCCTTTCTCCGCCTCTATCTTTTGAGTTGGTGGGATAATTTGGGTAGGGGGCTTATGAGTCGGTGGTCGTGGGGACCCTGGCCCAAATTACCTTTCCCCTAGTCTCTCAATATTTTGGTGTTGGTAATTGTTTGCTATACGCCTCAGCAAGATAAGGATGTTGCTGGAGGCAATTAATGTCCTCCCTTTCTGCAAGTATGTACATAAGGACCTTGAAGTGTCTTGTAGCTCCTCCTTTTTCTCATGATGTGTAGCAGGTGCTCATTCTAAGAATCGTTAGCCTTCTACCTAAAGTAATAATGAACAGTTTCTTATCACCTATAATACAAGTAGGCCTTCATTACAGGCCTTTCTTCTTGGCTACGTTTTCTTATTATGTATAATATAAGCAGGCCTTCGTTACAGGCCTTTCTTTTTGGCTACAAAACCAGGGATGAGCGACAAGTAACGGCTCTGAGGAAAAAAACCCACAACCTTCCCCCCCCCACACCCCTTTTTTTTTTTGGTTTAGTTAGAGAATTTGGAGAAAGGAGACCCTTCACTACTTACCTAGATACTTCAGTATTTAGTTTTAACTCCCAGGGCATACTTCTCAGAAATGCTGTGTTTCTACATTCTGTTTCTTTCATCCCTGTTTGCCATTTTGGTTCAGACACTAAAATACGATTTGTTTCCCTGAGAGGGAAAATGAAGATGTGGCTTGTGGGAACCGTTAAAGAGTTACCAGTTGGTCATGGAAGACCCAAGATTTACGCAATTATAATTAAAAAACCAAAGCCCCTGTAGAGGTACAGTATCCTGTCCAGACTAGTGACAGGAAGGAGTTTGAGCAAAGCTTTGAAGAGCAAAAGTTTTCATCCCAGGAATGTTTCTGGTTCTTCGTTTCCACAGTCACTCCTGTTCAGTTTTCCCAACAGTTACCTGGGGAGCACGGCTAACAAACTGCTCCCACAGTCCCATCAAAAATCAGTGACAGCAGCCAAGGTTAATGAAGAATAACCTTAATTCCTTTATTATATTTCCAATGTAGTATGCATTAATATGTAAATTTCCAATATATTTGTTCTTCCCCCTGTGCTTGCCTTCACTGTGAACCAATACACCAAGAGTAGGAGTAAGCTGCTCACAGACAAATCTTAAAGTCTTAAGACTCATGCTGGTTTTTAAGAGTAACGTTGTTACTGATCAAAATTATACTGTGATTAATAAAATAGAGAAGACAAAAAACCCCCAAAAAGGTGATTTCATTTGTTATTGATACCCATACAAACAATACAGATAAAAGAAAAAATTCTGCATAGTACGCAAATGTTTGGACAAACACTAGAAAGAAACAAAAAAAGAAAACTGAAACATAGGTAAGAAGGATTGCACAGTTCGGCATTCAGTATCACCAGACCTTGTGTACGTGAGGTGATGGAACAAAACAGCAATGTATGGTGCCACATCTTTTATCGCAACCAATAGAAAATGTTATTGTCATAAGATAGGCAAAGTTTTTTAAAAAACAGTTACTGTCAGATTAACTGAGAGAAATTTTCTCTGCTGGTTTGAAGATGCATACATCTTCACAATGGGGTATGGCTTTGCTTTGGCTTAAATATTTTTATCACCAACAATGTATTCACTTTTATGTACTAAACAGAAAATTTTCTCCAGGTAACTAGAAAACTATTTACAATTTAATTCAGCTACAAGCCACCTAACCTGCAACTAACAATTGACATTCAAATGCTATTCTCCAGTATCAAGAAGATTGTCATTATTACAAGCAAGACTAAACTTTACCTTAGAAAGTTACAGCAGTAAATTTTGCTTTGTTTCAAGTTAGGTTTTTTGGACAGGCAAAAATATGCCATAGCAAAAGTTCTTAAGTTTGTGGAGTGTTTCTCCTACATACTTTCTTTAGGTTGTTAATTCTGTGAAAGCCCCTTGAGGTGCTATCACACAATTAAAAAAGTCCACCTCTCAACTGCATTGAGAGGTTTCTAAAGGATTTACTTTTCATGTACCAAAATGAGACTTGGTTTAAAACCTTTATGTAATATGCGATGGACTCTACAGCACCACAGACTAGTTCAGAACAACGTATTCCCACAAGTTGGAAAACGATGAGAAAAAGTTTATCCTTTTCTGTTAAAGAGAGCTACTGCAGTTATCTGGGAGATGTTCGGGTCTGCAGCGTTCCAAAGGCAATCACAGCAGTATGTCACATAAAATATATATAGGACAAAAATATCAAATAAAAGCAGTTAAAGGACTTTATTAGAGCTTTCTTAACAAAGTCAAAGATATATTTGTTTAACATATGTAGAAGTAATCTTTATTGAATTCATTATGCGCAGATAACAACATGCAGTGAAAAGAAAACATTAGATGAGAAGTATGTGGAAATCAACACCGAGCATAACTGAAGGCTGCAATTTCTTTCTTCATTTCCTAATAAGAAAAAGAGACAAACTAGCAGTCAGCATGAACAAAAGCTTAAGAACCCTGTTTATTTCTTCATAAAAAATAACAAAGGATCTGTACACACATACCACTGTTAGTAAGATTTAGCAAATACATGCGCTAGCACCACCGTAACATCTTTCTATACCCACTGGCTTCAAACACATGCTTATGTGTCCAAAATAGACTACAGAGACTGCGTGGTTCTGTATCAAGAGACTATGGAACTGTATCGACAGCGGTTCCAACAGTTAGAAAGAGGAGACAGTTCCTGAAAAGGCACAACTAAAAGCTGGAAACATTCTTTTCTGCACTCGGAATATTTACTTGTTAAAGTCTTATCTCTTCATACAGTAGAGCTTGCTCCTGACTGACCTGCAGTGTCACGCTGAAGAGGAGATTTTTTTTTTGTTAAAGCTAAAGGTAGAAGTAGGAAACAAAGAAATCAAGTCTCAACTTTCAATGCTTCAAGCCACAAAACCTCACAAGCCCCAAGATAACATTAATAAATGCCTTCTCATGCTAAACAACATCATTATGCTAGATGAGAGATGGGCCCATTTTTCAGGAACGGCCTCCCTGAATCCAAATAATCCTCCCTGTTGCACAATCAGAACAGAACATCTGTTCTAACTCCTTCTCTGATGTGGAAGAAGAGATCAAGATGACCCGAGCTGAAGAGAAGAGGCTTCCTCTTTTTTAAGGCAGGCTGAGAGGCATAAAGAATTTTCTCTATTCTCAGTCACAAGCATCTCAAAGACAAAGGGATTCAAGGATCTTGAATCTGAAAACTGACTATCCAACCTATCTCAATCGACTCAATGCTGGGAATGCCTGACTGGGACCACGGGCATCTCCGGAAGAGTTCTGACAACTCAGAAATCCTCTCTTAGAGGAAAACAACAGAGAATTTGACTCATTAACATTAAACCGTCAGAGGCAGAAATCTCCCCATGTGTCAAATTAAAGATGCTCGAGCCATGCTTGTTAAAAAGAGATTATGGTGAGACCAGAGAAAAGTCTCAAACTCTTGTTAGGTTTCATACCTAATTTCTTTTCAGGAAGGGAAGGACTACTATATGAAGTGTTACCGTGTCTGACTGCCTGTAAGGGGAGAAAGAGGAAGCAACAGACTGGGGAAAGCACCCTCCTTATGTAGCCCCCCCAGCCCTAAAAAGGGTCTGGAGAAGGACTATTGACAGACTGAGGTTAACTGCTTTGAGAGGCCTGTGTGGGTGGACCCATTGTCTTCCAGTTCAAGCCATTTCCTGCTGAAACTGCCAACGATTATGCCAAATACAACAATGGTTTTGCAATATGGATAAACCTCTTCCAGACTGAAATGAAAAAGCCTCGTAACACAGGCAACTAAGCAGTAAAGAGTCATGCTAAGGAAGCGTGATGTCCAGAGTGCACACGTACACGTGCCTAAGACACACATGCATAACAGTGATAGAAAGTGCTGTAGGAAAAAAAAAAATTACCTTCACTAATTCAGTTTTGTCATAATCTTTCCGATGTTGGTATATGGACTGACTCAGAACAGCATATAGTTTTTCCATGCAAAATATAGTGAACTTTTTAGTTACTGCCGTGACATAACGCAACAGTTGCTGAAGAAAAAAAAAGGAAACTACAAGTTTGGAATAGTGCAAGATCCTTTGAATAGGCTCTTCATGTTTTCAGAAGCTAAACAATAACAATACAACACAAATGACATCCTACTTTCTTATATTATGAAACATGAGTGACACTTCAGAGAACAGACGAAACATCTCACAAGATTTAACTGAAGAAAAGGAGTTACTTTTTCATACTTCAGGAAAAAGGAAAGCTTAAATTTCAGACAGTATTTTATTAGTCATCAATCTATCACATCAGCAATCCTAATTGCGAATCAACTGCTTCCAGAACAGCAGGGAATGACACAATCCACTTTGTGGCAGAGTTGCTGCCACAGCAAAGCCACTGTTCCATTTTATTAGAGAAACTGTTGCTGCAATGCAGGGCACTGTAAAATGGATCTTTGGAAGCCAGGCTACAAATCTTCTGGATCCAGCTGTGCCAGCTGGAAACAGAAGCAGCCTTGGGTGCTCACCTTTCCCCATTAGCTGAACGTGTAGTGTGCCTACAGCTCTGCTGGCGGAACACACTGCTCAAATGTCTGAAGCAGCTCAGGGAGCAAAGTTACCTCAGTTGGCTCCTGCCTTTAAACTGACGAGTGGATAAACTAGCAGAGTGACTCTGCCTGTAGCAAATTACCAATCTCGCACACAGTCCTTTCTGTTACCAAAGATGCGAATGCAATCATCTCTGGGAAAACGACAGTGACAAACTAGCGGCAGCACCTTCTTCCACTGCTGGGGCCATTCAGTGCCTGTGTGTTGTGTGAGGCTGTGAAGATGTAGCTTAAGAGAGCAGCCATACCAAAGGAAAGTATTACTGCCTCACAACTGCCTGTCGTCAAACTCTGCCTCCCTCAGATCAACTAGCACAAAAGCTGAGTATTCCCCTCAACTTCATTCTACACAACCCGCAGATAAAACACACAAAACCCACGCAGCGTGCTTTCAGCTGCTGCAAACAGAAAAGGCAGGATGCGACAGAGGTGTATGGTCACCATCCCGTGTGAAACTATTTCTAATTGCTGCCACATAGATGACTGCATGCGTTTCTACGTGTTCATAAAGCTCTAGGCCTATTACCAAGCAAATAAACGAACAAAAACCCCCAAACAAAACCAAGCAGCTACATTTTGGAGGTTCACCTAGCTTATTCACTGCAGGTGAATCCTAAAGAGGCTCTCTGGTACGAGCAGCTAGTTCCAATGGCATCCATGTTCATGAAACAAATTTTCCAAAAGATGCGTTTCATGACTGTAGCTCTCATAGCTGAAACATATATAAGGGCTCTACTGTACCATTTCCACAGTGGGCAGTAACTTTGGAGCACACACTATTAGCACCCTGACTCTCTGAAAAACCTGTGTGGCTTCTCTACACACAGAAGCAGACATGAACAACAACACCCCACCCCACCCCTGCCCCCGAAATCTGCTTCCTTAGGAAGCCAGCTTTAAAAAGTTGGTTTCACCTCCACAAATTAGGTCACAGCTTAAAAATGTGACAGAAATTGTGTTGGCAAGCCCCTGCACCGCATGGGATTCCTATCTGGTCCCATTCTCCCCACACAGGGGAAACAGCCGTGTAATACTCCCTCTCTTGTCAGGGCAGGTAAAGAGCAGGCCTCCTCTGCTTTGGCCAACCTCCAGGACTCCAACCTAGCAATTTTCCTAACTTCCTCACTGCAATATCCCCTGAAGATGAGGCCCTTGTTCTACCCTCTGCAATTCATGCAAAGGAATCTCCTTTACCCCCTGCAGCTAGGCCATTTTTAACCCTTTCCCCAACTGTAGCCTAGGATAGCAGCTTCTACGAGGGACTGGAAAACCCTTATAACACTGTAACTGTATGAATGTAAAATTCTCACACTGGATTTTGAAAGAATTTCAGAAAAGTAGGTATTAGTATTTTATCCTTGATGAGCTTTATGTCAACCTAACTTCAGGTTTCGAGTCATCACTGCTAGAAATAAAGGTTCTTTTCAGGTTCCTAATAACTGAAAACATGCAAAACCCAAAACCAAACCCCCAAATCCGTCATAACAACTGTTAAGACATTAGGAACCAACAGTACTAGCAGGCTGTTAGTGGGCTATTTTCAAATTCAACAAGCCCTTTTAAATTAAAGATGAGGAAGAGAACCAAAATCAAGAACAGCAGCCTACACCAGGTGCGGCAACACAGCAGTCATAGTCCATTACAGGTTGAGTTCTTTCACAAGCTTTATATTCTTCCCATAAATTGTTTTAATTGGCATTGGTTAACTGACTTAATTCACACGTAGCAAGGCAACGTCCTACTTCAGTATTAACAAAATTGAAATTAGACTTTGAGCTCATAGTAATCCACAATCACTGGCTGTGTGAGAATTTCCATGGCACACGTCACCTGTTGCTCTTCTGCCTGAGAATGTGTCCCACGAGTCGTACGGCGTACCCATGAATCTGGAACGACACAAGTTTCTTAAAGCCAGCATTTCTGTTTATCTGGAACACAGTGTCTGCGAAGTATCCTGTACCTGGAATACAGTTGCTTTCTGTGATGACAGAGACAGGATTTCTACCATTTTTTCACTGAGAAATGCTTGACTTTTACTTACTTTCTGGCAAAAGTCACTGCTCCGTAACAATTAGACACAAAAAAAAGCACTAGAGGAAAAAGGCAGGGTAGAACCAGGAGAAAAAATAGAGTCACATTGCCATTAACAGCACTGCTCGGTAACACTCCAAAATAATTAAGGTTAAGGAAACGCATGTTACATTGCAAACATTAGGACCTAAGTCTTGTATTCTGCAGGGGACTCTGGGCCCATGCCGCTTGAAGTACAGCTTTTTAACTTACGCTGCTCAGGACTGGGACGATACTCATACAATAAAAGAAGGTCAACGATCGTTTTGCAGTTAGGTACCATTTGAAAAACAAACTGCAGAATCAAGAAACCAGCAGCTGCAGAAAAACACGAGTTTGGCTTGCGTAACTAGAGGGGCAGCATCCTTATGCAAGAAACGCTGTGTGCTGATTTTGGAGAGACACTGCAGAAATAACAGAACTAAAGAAGGCTAAAACCTAATAAATAGTGTAATCCTCAGGAAGAAGAACCACCTAAATAGCCTGTTTGACCTTTCACTTACCATTTGAATCTCCGTCTTCAGAACTTTCTGCTGTTTGGTGATCTGGCATTTTGCTCTCCTCTCTTAGGTCTGAATGTTCAGGAAGCATGATACTCTTCTCAGAAGCAGATTTAGGCACAAGAACTCTCTCTCTCTCATTTTCTGTCCCAGATGTATTTTCATTCCCATTTTTCTGTCGTTCCTGAAGTACATTTTCATTTTCTTCCATAAAAGAATCCTGTGTGGACTCAACTTCAGCGTGATCCATGTTAGAAAAGCCTTTTTCTGGAGTCTCTTCATCACTCTCAACTTCATTTTGGTCTTCGGGAACTTTATTCTCTTTATTGAACTGGAAATTCCTCCTCTTGGTTGCGATACTTGAAGACCCTTTGTTCTTTCTGCGTTTTCTTTTTGACACATCTACAAAGAGGTATCAGAAAAAGTAATCCAAAACATTACCAAAACCAGTTCTTCCTTCAAAATCCAGCATCCTCATCTTACTTGACTTAACAAGGAAAATGATCAAAGGAGCTCAAGTACTATCATCTGTCTCCCTACGTATGTCTCGAGAAAGAGTTGCAAGTTAACGAGGTCAATTTGCAATTAGATTTTAAAAAGCCAGCTACAGAATTTCATTCACAAAACCATCAGCAGCTTCAAGATTTTATGAGCAGAAAATTCTTCCTTCAGATAAGAAGTATCACTGCAAAGGAAGGTTATTAGGTGAAGGTGCTTACTGTCTTACTACGTGAACTAATACAGATAAACCACAGAAGAGTGTTTGGAGATGAGCCCTTCTTCCAATCTATTATGAAGCTGTAAACTTCAAAAGCCTAACCGCACGTTGGGCAGCATTAAAGATGCAATTTTAAGGGAATATTTGCTGGAGAAAAAAATTGTCCGTAAAGACTTACACCTCGTATGCTTTCTGATGCAGTTAACCTTGTTTAAAACAAACTTTGCACTTTTGCCTTCCAGAAAAACCCACCGTTCCTTGTATTCACGGAGTACAGCACGAAGCACGTGGGTGAAGTCAATGGCAAAATTCCCAGTCATGCCAGTGAGACCAGGAAACTTCACACCACGTCATGCGTTTTAACTGAACGAGATCCAAGTCCTTTTGTTCTTTCATGTCCTTTTCACAGGAAAAGTGAGGAAATGAGGATCTCTCCCTATCTATTATTATTGCTTCCCTAATTTTTCCCCTTTCCCCCTTCGGCTGGAAATCACAGTAAGAGGTGGCACAGAGTTCAACATTTGAGGGCAGAGAAGGGAAAAATACTGTTTCGTATAACTAAAAACTAGTTGAGTATTCAGAAACTGCCATGGACAACATTTTTGCCTTCGAGAGGTAGCAACTTAGGAGCCATTAAATGTCGGTTGGGCCATCAAGGCCAGTGTCTTTCAATGTAAACCAACCACTGCACTTGAACTTCATAACCATATTGAATGAACAACCTCTGGATTTATCTCACATTTTGAAACAAATTAAAAAACGTAACGCCTCTGGCATGAAGAACCAGGCATCAGAGAAACCTGTTATGTCACAAGAACAGAGAAGGTATCGGTGACTTTAGCACCTTCTCCAAGGAAGTCTGAATAAAATGCAACTTACTGTTAGAGCGGGGTGTACTGGCATCTACAGGTGCTGCTGCTGTCTTCATTTTTTCATTACACTTTGGGTCTGTTTTCGTACACCCAGGAACGGAGTTCTGCTTTGGCATTACACGGTAGTAAGACGGAGCATACGTTGAAGAGCTACAACCTTGCAATAAAGAACAGATAGCAAAGAATTGTGTCTTGCGTTGTTGGTTACAAATCCTGAGACAAGTCTTAAAATCCTTCGTATCAAAAAACCATACCTCTTTTCTTACGAGATTCTTGAATTTCTTCACAGCGTTGTTCAAAGTCTTCATCTATTTCTTCCCTCACTATGGCATACGCAGTATCTCTCAAAGTACAAGCTCTGTGCCTAATGAGACGATCTGCAATTTTACAGTCAGACCTGAGTATTTTCTAACAGCCAACAAAATCCTTTGATTACTTGGAAAGATTTTGCTCTTGTCATAGGTAGGTTCTGAAAAGTCATCTCAGTGAATATTTTCAGCGTAACAAGATAAAAGTTAATTATTAAAGCAAAAGCACTAGTTACTGATCAACGCTTCTATCACAATTGCATGCCCAAGTAGTTTAATGCTACAACATTTACTTCCTGGCAAGAAATGCTCTCTGTTGATGTTTAAAATGATCTAATCCCAGGTCTACTGTCCACAGATGACATTTATCAATTTATACCTTTCAAATTTTTCCAAATTAGGGATAAAAACACATCCTCACCTCCAGGATCTTTATCTGGGTTGTACTCTAAAGCATTGCTACAGATTGGATCGATGTCTCTTAAAAAGTCTCCTGCAGTTAGGTACTGGTGCAAGTCAATCTTGGAGAGAATTGCCGACAGGTCCATGGGCTGTTTAATAACTGCGTCATAATCAGGTACCTACAAATGAAATGTATGTGCTCAGAGATTTAACACAGTATCTACCAAAATTAATTCTTTTAATAAAGTCAAATAAAGTACTTAAAACCCCCAAATATTTATGGCACCTCCAAAGATGTGGAAATTAACCAGTTAGTTTCTTGAAAACAGAAGGGCTATTTCAACTGGCTTTGAAGAGACAGGCCTGAAGAGGGGAAAAAAAGCAGCAGGGAGGTCAGAAGCATGTGCGGGGCAGAGAAGGGAAGAGACACCCAGACTTACTCAATGAATTAAATGAGAGAGAGAGACATAAGAAGCGTATGGGTGGAAGAAGAAACCACACAGCCCTTATGGTTGATCTTGTACTGAGGAGCCCCAGCTGAAACAGAGAACAGACTCAACCTTTATTTTAAAAACTGCTGCTTCTACTTCTGTTCTTACAGAAACTATTGACAGTCAGTTAAAGAGCTTTAGGCTTTATTAAAACAGTCCTATAGATGCTGTTTATAAAGAAAGAGACCTCTGCTTTTCACTGCTGTAACATGCCTACACATCGAGGCCTTTTCCTGAGCAAACTGTGTTGGCATTTGGTCTGACTGGCAGTTGGAGTAGATGGTCATCGTAGGGCCCTTCCAACTGAAATATTCTGAAGTTCTAAAAGACATTTTAGAAGGAACCTGGGGCTTTCACTGATTACTTAAAGAACAGACATTTGACAGCCTCAAGGAGTCAGCAAAGTAAAAGCAAAATTCATTGCTTGCTTGCTTGCTGAAAAATTGGAATAGTACAGTCCTAAAAACAAAGACAAACCTTCATATAAAGAGCACACAGACACTGAGAAATACACACGCAGACAAATTATGAACAGAGACAGATAAAATGGTATTACAGATCAACACTAACTTACCTCCTCTGGGTCAACAGGCTTTGTAAATGCTCTGAAACGTCTGTCAATGGCAAGTCTACGAGTCACATCCCTTAAGAAAACCCTAAGTTCACGCAATGTGTCCTCCTCCTGCTCCTCCAGTTGCTTTATTTCTTCCTCAGTCAGCTGTTGAGGCTTAGGCAGTGGTGCTACAGGCAGCACTTCCAATGGCCGCCACGCTTAATTGAATCAGAAACTTTTAGTCAATTTACGGTACTCAAATACAAGCGTATGACAAATTATCGCTAGAAAATTACCACCAAAGCAAATAGTGTATAGCTATTAACTTACAGTTAGCAAAGTTTTATAAGTAGAATATCCTCACCTGCACTGTTTTTTGATGCAGGAGCTTTAGCAGCTTGATTTACAATTAAGTCCTCAAAAAACATTCTTCTTTCTTCCTCATTAGGCAACTGGATTTTGAAAACTTCTTCATAATCATCAATAAACAATTCTTTTATCTAAAGCATGAGGAGAAAAGATATTTCAGATATAAGGCCACACAAATTCATACTCTAGTCCAAAAAGATGAGTACCTTTCAAAATTAAACCGAATAATCACCTGAGTAAGACAAACTGTGAGAAGCTATCTGCTTGTCCTTAAAACTCTAGATTTTCCTAGGTTAGCACGGCAGATTAAAATATCTTCTCTAAGGAACACCTCTAGATTTAAAGCTCAATGAAAGGACCGTGTGATACACTGATCAAGTGGGGACATTCACCACCTCCAGGACTGCTTATTTTCTATTTACCTGCCTTGCTGGTTTCAATCTCTATGGCATCTAGAGAGGGAACAGGCAGGGTTCAGCAGACAAATGCGGGCTTTTTGGTAAGGTGTTTGGGGGGGGCTTTTTGTTAAATTAATTTAAGTGAGGTGTCTGAAGCTGTATACTTCCAGGTTTTACTCCGTTTTTCAGTCTCTACTACCAAAAGTTATGGAAGGAATTTCAATACTTATTTTAGAAGGACTTCATTAACAGTATTAAAACTCCTCTAGAAAGTTAAGCCCTTTCAAAGCAGTTGATGACAAACACATCTAGGTAAGCCCCCCGCAGTAACTGAGACAAAGTAATCAGGGCAGCATATTCACATTTTGAATATCCTCCTTTAATGCACACTCTCAGATGTCTAGGAAGCTAAGCATGTACTCTTACTGAATTTTGTTGAGGAATACCACTAAAAATCCATTTCCAAGTTACTGAAACAGAAGTTGGAACTCGGCTTTCTCATTTGTAAAGCTTTCACTTACATGAACAAAGAAATTGAAATTTTTATTAAAGAATTTAAATATGAAATTCCGTTCCATCATTACAGTGTGACCACCGTACTTTTTCCAGTAAAAATATCTTTCAATTTCAGTAAAAATGTTTTCAGTAAAAATATTTTTTTCCCATTTCCATTTCAAGCACCATATATTCTTGACTAAGTACATACCTAACCATCCTGAAGTCACTGGATTTATTGTCTGAAGTAAATGGATACATCTGTCTAACAAGCATGAGTGTGTGAGAAGGGGGAAAAAGTTGGGTCAAAGTCAATCTCTTTACTCAGAAAACACTTTAGACAAACGCTTTCGGCATTGTGTTGTCTAAGCAAATTTTAAGAGACCTGGGTAGGGTGCCTGAGTAATAACAGTATGCATTTGCTTAAGTACTCCAATGCTTAAAGGATTTATAGCTGAACAAGAAATTGAATAAAAAAAGTAACGACAGAAATACCTCTGTTGGGAGATCTGCGTGACACACATCAGATGTTGCAAGCAGCAAAACTGGAGCAAATGCTGGAATGTTCTGCAGTAGTGTTGTAAAAGTAGCTTTCAGCGTAGCTCCAACAGCCTCCCACCACAAATGGATATGTGGGATATAAATGATACTCGGCGCTGTTCTTTGAGCTTCTCGCATCAACTGGTGAAATGAAAGCTTGGATAAGAAAACTAAACCATGTGGAATAGGCTAATAAATAACTACGTATCAGTCGAACTGTCTTACGAAGTGGGAGTACATGAAGCCAAAACACAAAACCAAACCAACAAAAGAACAACTCCTTAACAATAAGGTAAAACGTTTACTTTGACTCAAATATAGACATTGCTACGCAGACAGACCTGAAGCTCTACCTGATTTCAAAACTACTTAGGTGTAAGGGAACTCCTAAAGCGCCTCACAACTTAGCTGGTGTAGTGGTGTGCCTGAAAACACAAGACTAACCCTTCTTCAAGATGTATTAGTCTGGGTAAGTCACTACACGACTGCAACTACACGACCGACTACACCATCTTCAATTCAGAGCGGGCACATAGCCAAGTCAGTCTGGAGCACAGTCTGAACAAACAAAGACAGACCTATGTGAAAAGATGGGGGCTGATGCTGTAAGAGAAGCCTGGTTACAATTCAAAATTTCAAGTATGTTTTATAAGAGGTGACCAGTCTTCAGCCTGCCTGAACAGCTAAATCACGCACAGCCTCTCATTACCAAAGGATCCATCAGACCCGATTACACGCTTTGGATGGCCGCAAGCCGTTGCCTACAGATGGTACCTCGATTGCAGAAGAGAGCATGCACCTACTGCGTGAGGGAAGTGGCAACAGCCCTTTCACGTGACAAATTTCTCCGTGGACCCTTTCAGATTATTAAGATTCAGGGGGTTCCTGTCACAAAATGGGAAGCGCACGTGGTGTGTCTGGGCAGTGACTGGACACGGTAGCTATACGACCGCAGAAGCAACCGTAACGTAACAAAAAAGGAATTGTGCCTCTTCTGTGACAAATGAGTATCCAGTCCTGTAGTGTGTCTGTCCTTACTTGTCCAGCTCTCAAATGCTGCTGCCTAAAGGTCAAGATACTTTAATACAGTGATGCCAAACAACAAAATGGCTTTCCTGCCTAAAAGTAAAAAGGAAAACAGCACTACATCTGCTTATATTTAATTTTCACAGTTAAGAAAAACATACCAGTGTACAAATGTAAGTGTTCCATGAATTTTAATGCTTTTACTGCATATACTACAGCAGTGGAAGCTGTATATATATACACACACACACGCGCGCGTACATATGTAAAAAAAAGAAGCACTTCTTTTCCCCAAAACCTTGATTGCCTTTTTATTATATTTAATAAAAAAGCCTACAAAAAGTGCGTGACCTGCAGTCAGGCTGATGCAGAGCCACCTACTGGGAGCAGAGTCTCGTAAGCAGCAATGAAAACAACTTTCTGGATCCCACCGAAATGGGCAGGATTTCTTGCGATAAAGAGGGATTTATTAGCAGCACCTCCCAGCTTCCCAAGCTGCTAGCAAATTCCTCACGGTTTAATTTGGAATAGAAAATACGGCCATGTACAACATCCTTACTCGGGATTATATGATCTAAAAAGAAACGTGCATTTTCGGACAGAAGTAAACCTAACAGCACGTTCAAACCAGGCCACCTCTATTAACAATGAATTTTGCTTATTTTACTAGTTTATATACAGTTCATGAATCCTATGAGATTAAAAAGAAAAAAATATACCCCTGCACATGTTTCTTCCGGTGATGTGGCGGTAACAAACAAAGCAGGTAGGTCTAGCGTATAAACTGGAAACTTTTCCAGGGCATGTATTACCGCAGGTGCCAAATGAGAAGCTTGCCCACATCCTGGCTCTCCAACTAGTAAGAACCGTGGCCTGCAAGATGTTGGCTGGTAATAAGCATTTCTAGAACAATTAGAAGATAGTAAGTTTCAAAATGAAGCGATGACTAGGCACACAGATGTTAAAGGTTTTTTCCTAACCTCTTTTTTTTGGTAAATACTCTCCATGTTCCAGTAAATAATAAGCTGGTCTGTGATCAGGAAGACTATCAAAGCTCATTTTCTTACAAACTTGTACCATAGCTCCCCAAAGAAATCCTGCCAATCCCCAGCATCTCTGCTATTCGTTTGGCTGGCTTAAGTAATGGCTCTTAAATCACACACGGGGACTTGTCCAGCTAAATACACACACGACAACTGGTCAGTAACCTGATATGGAGGAGAAATACAACTCGCTCTCGCTCTCTCTCTCAACACACACCAATCTGGATCTGTACACCCCAATTTTCAGTAGGTCTTGAGTTTAAGTAACTATGAGATCTCTACATCTGTCAAGTTCAGCTGAAATTTGGCCGTAGTTACTGGAGATAGCGGGAAGGAAGGAGCAGAACAACGTTTCTAGGAAAAAATTAAGGTGAGCGCTGAAACACATTAGCTGTATCTGAAGTACGCAATTGGATTAGTTAAATTACAGCAGTACGCTAAATACGTACAAGATTGTATTCAGTCATTCTAATTGTTTCATCTTTGAATTGTGTATTAATTTCCTAGTCATCTTGCTTTCCTAGCATGAAACACATTTGTGAAGAGCGTTTGTTTTTTCCAGCACGATACCACTGTACCTTTACTGGCTGAAGTCAAAGATCTTAGAGACCTAACCAAACTCAGCTGGTCACATTTTCTGGACAGCATAGCAATAGAAACGGAGAAAAATAACTGACCCCACAGTGATGACAACAATCTATTTTTTCAACTGTTGGCTTATACAACTTCCACATTAAAATGTCAAAAGCTTAATATCAACATTTACCTGCTAAAATTGAGGAATTTTTCCTTTTCTCTACTGGGCATTTTATGAGTTGGCTTATCTTCAAAGATTGATGGCGATTCCTCATCACTGTCAACTGCATAATTTCTTAAAACACGATTTACACTGTCTGAAAGACAAGAGAGGTTTGTTAACTTTCCTAAATACTCCATATCTCACTCTCGCATTAACACAGCTTCAAATCAGTGCTGGAAATCCCTTTTCTTCTATTTCTTCATTTGAGGGCACACACTGAATGCTGTTTTCTGAAGAGTTCGTCCTACCACAGACCTAAGGAGACTGCACAAGTCTCTACAAAGCTGTCCTAAGTGCTTGGGAGGTTGTTTGGTTTTTTCCTCCTTACAAGAAAGATGATTAGGAACAACTTTGGTAGTTCTGCCAAAGGCCTACCTGATCTATAAGGTGACGTTGCACCCCAACCACGATAGTTTTCAACTTGGAGAAACTTAGCTATGCCAGTTTTCATTTCAGAACAAATGCTTTTGATCTACTGTATCTTTATCCAGCCTAGTTAAAATAAATAGAGCAGTAGCAAAACAAACTCCTCTGCATGAAGGCGTGACAGCTTCTAGGCATGTGCCCATGAAGGAGAGGGGACCCATATGGAATGGGGACATCCACATCCTTCAGCTTTTCAAGGATTGTTTAGACCAGTTAGTTTCTTAAAAACCCATCTCACTATTTCCTTCTTAAAGATGATGGAAAAGGGATCAAATTATTTATTTACAAAGCAAACAGAAAATTAAAGAAGAAATCTTACAGTTACCCCTTTAGAAGAATATCTTCAACTTGGATTGTTAGCAAGCTTTCTGTAACCTTAAAACTTACTGAGTTCATAAATTGCTTCTTGCTGTCAAACAGTATTTCCAAAATTTAATTTTTGAAAAGGTATGACTCAAGCTACAAAAAAAACCCCAAAACATTTTTGAAACAGACTTTAGCGAGTTTTGGGGCCTGAATTTTAAATGCATGGAGCAACTAAACAGAGAAGCTTTAGGAAAAATACTTAAAGAATGGTACTTATTCCTTCATATAAGGGCTGCGTACTACCCACAGTCTGAGAAATATTGATGTATTGTCTCTTAGCATTGAAAAGAGAAGAGATCCAAGTACAGATTCTATATGAAATACAGGTAAAGTGAAACATATAGAAAGTTCATTTATGTAATTTATTTCAGTTTTAGATAGATTTTCCTGGGGTAAAAACCACTCTTGTTAAACTGCATAAACCAAGTATAGCTTCATATTTTCTCTGCAATCAGATATATAACTATAGCTACAGCATAGGCATAAAGCTAAAATGATGAAAGACTGATTTTATAAGAG
Organism: Grus americana; assembly: GCF_028858705.1. NCBI lineage: Eukaryota > Metazoa > Chordata > Aves > Gruiformes > Gruidae > Grus > Grus americana. Next base: position 20,382 of record NW_026561723.1, on the reverse strand, counting down.
AATAACTTATTAGTTTTCTTTAAGAAGGTTATCTATGCTCAGATTGAAAGACTAGTTGCTGCTGTGTTTGTGCAGAACTGTGGGTTAACAATAAAACAGTAAAACCTAGCAACAGAGAATGGCAACGCCTCTCCAGGCAGAACATGCTTCTAACCTGGTCAGCCTAGCTGGAACTACCCCAGGTTTTTATCTTTCCACCTCTGCCCCCAAGCTTATACACCAATCCAGTGTCAGAGCTGTGGAAAGGACCTGCTCAAAGCGGGATGAGCCCCAGACCATATCCAAGGCAGTCTCTAACCAAGACCTGGAAATCCTATGGGATGAAAGGATCTTGTTCCCATGCTGCATTATCCTTCCAGTAAAGGAGTTTATCCTAACATGTAATCCAAACCTTGAGCCTGTCTGAACCTCAAACATACTGATAGCTTTCACTCTGTAAATCTGATCTCTTTTTACACTACAAACAACAATAGTGGCTTGATTTCTCTATATCTCTGGATGAGATGAGTGCTTGTGAGGGAAAACCCTCAGATCAGCTAGGTAAAACAGACTGCACAGCAATCATTGCCTGTGCTCTCTGTTCTAGCAGGATTGGTCTTCTCCTGCCATCACAAGTGATTATATTAGTAAGAATGTGGTGCAATGGCAGCAGATCCGCAGAGTGAAATGGTTGCTTCTGAAGAGCCAGGAACTGCACAGTATGCATTTCAGGAGGTTTTCACTTCTTACTGGCTCAAATCCGGTGAAATGCATTGAATGTCCACTAGAAGCAGAACAATATCAAGTTACTCTTAGAGCAAATCTTCCATTTTAGAGTTCTCAGAGGATTGATTCACACAGTCGGAGAGCACTCCATAACCTGGGTCAAATTTCAGTAAGTGGGGTCCATCAGGAGGTTAACTTCAAAAGCACACTCCTGATCCAAACTAAAACACATCATCAGCACACTCTCCCTTTCAAAGTCCCAGCGCTCATAGTAGCTCTTAGATTGAATATATTCTCTGCCTTCTCCTCTGGGACCCTAGAAATGACTGCTTTCTATCACATCCACAGCTGCAGTGTCAAAGGACTTCAATTAATAGCAACTGCCAAAAAAAGCAATCCTGACCTCTGTCCTGTCCACTCACTCTAATACATAATAAAACTGGCATGTTTTAACCCATCACCTAGGGTACACTCAGTACATGCTAAATACTTGTGCTGTGATGATCGATGGCACACAGACTTCAGCATGGTGGAGGGTTTCTATTGCTCAGCTGAAAATTGTAGCATAATTAACTGTTCAGTACCAGGCTGGTTATATAGGAGCCTAAACCCAAGAAAAGTTTAATGTTATGTTCCTAACTGGAGCTGTAATAACTAGGCACTAAAACCTAGCTGGGATGTGACTCATTCCTCTGAGAGAACAGATCCAGGAAGCATTCTCAGATCATGATTGACACTGGAAAACAATGAATTCAGTGCAGAGAACAGCAGCTTTGCTCCCAAGAGACATTCTTCACAGAAGAGACTTGCATTTTCAATGGTTTCAAGAAAGAGACACATCCAAGCCCTTTATTTTCAGGGTGAAACAATTAACTACTAGTCTAGAAAGAGCGTTACCAACAGCATCGCAGAAGAGCAAGCGCTGCTCTTTCAGAGAGGGGTTGCTCACCCACTAGACAGTATCAGTGAGCTTTCAGAAAACATGTCAGCCTTGCCATTTCAAGTGCAGCAGAAGCACTGTGAGAGTCGGACTTTCAGAGAACAGCCTCCTCACAACACAGGTATGAGATGAGTTCCCTGTAACATCAGGGAAATACACGTAGGGAGTAGGGATGCGACAGCTCCTTTTAAACTGTCCTCAACAGGGGAGACAGAACTATCAGACTGTTTATACACATACATGGTCTGACAACACGTTTCTGCATATACATGTATAAATTGATTCGATAATTGTAAAGGGTAGAGCCCACTAAAAAAGGTACTTGTACAGACATATAAAGAGCAAACATTTAAAATGCAATCACATTTGGGTTTTCTTTCATGTCTTCATCTTGGTTTGATCTAACTTAGAATAAGCTTTCCTGGCTTTTAATTATTCCCCAAGTTCTTTTTAATTGAAACTAAGTGACACAAACATCATTTGTCAAGGGCTTTTTTCTCATCGTGTATCTATTCTTGCAATGCCACTAACACATTAAAAGTAAGTGTTCTCAAAAATAAATCTTTATGACAATGTTGTTTACCAATCCTTCTGTGAAAGATCACCTCGCTAATTGCTAGTTAAAACAGAGAAACAGATCCTCTCAATCATTTTCTTCCATTTGCAGAACAACTCTCTTCTTCCTACCCATACAAATAATACAAGTGCAGAGAGAGGAAAAAGTAATGGTCTCATTTAAATCCAAACCAGTGAAAATCCAAGATCCATGTAATTCAATGGCTCAGCTGACCTCTGTGGACAGATTTTGACCACAAATTGGTAGAACAGATCGAAGTTAAAGACAAATTCCTTTTACTTTTCTTCAGACATACAAACTGTTCGCATGGCTAAAACTAATCAGAACTGTGAACATTTGGAAGATCAAAGACTTATTTTCTGTTTATTTTAAGTTAGTTTCATAAAACTTTTTTTCCCTAAGCAAACAAGTATTAATCTATTGCTTTCTGTGAATTTGTCAACTGTGGTTACAATCAGAGATGGCACATGGGTCTCCAGTACGTTTAGAAAATTGGAAGCAAATATTATCCCTGTGCCCTAGCATTTAAGTGTAAAAAACCTGAAAATATTAAGTTAGGGCAAGGGCAAACTCTCAGATTTCATCCTTATATTTTGGTTTTAAAGGTTATATGGGTCCAAAATTTTCCCTTGAATATGAAATTCAAATAAGGAGAGGACATCTCGGGACTGAAGCCTTAGGTCTACATCCACATACTTGTATAGGTGTCATTTAAAACATCCTCAATCTCTTTGAGGATCAAAGCCAAAGATTCCAGGTGGGTCCGGAGGAGAACTTGAAAGAAATACCGGAAAAACTGCAGAAGCCTTAGGTTTACTACACTGTTTTCTCCCCCTGCTGTGTAAATGGTAAGTTACACTGCCTATGTTCTTCCTGCAAAAAACTAATTTCTCTACTTACGGTCCTTCACCTGGGATTCAGGTTCAGCACAGAAGAATTAAAAACTGGAGTCCTTCATGACACAATTCTGATCGTCCTGTAGAAAAGCATCTACACGGCTTCTTGTTAAATGTCACAGAAAAGACTTAATTTTTTAATATATTTTTGTCCAGTCTCCCTATAATTGCAATTGCATTACTAGTTTTAGTAGCATGTTTTCCGGCAACATACATTTTTAACAAGTGAATGCATCAGAGCATTGAAGGAAAAAGGATTCGGTCTAGAATGATCTTGTTCAGATGAGGCTGTTAACCACAAAGGTCATAACATATGCAAGCAGAATTTAACTTTCATAAGCATGCTAGTCACAGCTGATCCATAAGGGCAGTTAAAGCTAGCCTTATATACACTAAAGTACTCATGGCAGTAGGGACAAAAATATTTTCATATCCAAGTTGTTCTAAAAAAGAATGTATGTTTAAGAAGGGCCACCCTTTGCTTTTATACTTAGTTAAGGAAGGAAACTTTCTATAATATTACAACATTAAACAGCAAAAGGGAGGAGTAATCTCTCAGCCTTCACATGCTAAAATCTGTATCAGTAATCTACCAGGTCAGGAACTCTGTGGAAGTTTTGAAGTCTTTCTTAATTAGTCCTAGAATACATAGGGTGTTAGGACTCAGATCAGAGTTGTTAAAATACACAGTCACTCATTATAAACAAACCTACCCTCAGCCTATCACAGTGATCCCACTGGACATGTGTACAGCTATCCATAAGTGACCTGAAAATTAATACAGCACATCTATAGTTCTCATTTTCAGCTTTTGAAATGCAGAAATCGGACCCACACTTCAGTTTATCTACACTAGTGTGCCACTGAATGTGGCTATAGAGCGAATATAACTTTTAAAGAGCTTATTGCACACTTATCACTGTTCCTTGTATATTTTCACAAAGGTTTTTATTTTCTTGTATACTGAACTGTCCTTTTTTTTTTTCCTGTTCAGCTGAACTAGAGATGATTTTTTACTTCATACTCTATGATTTGTAATTTGTTTATTATGACTTTGTCCTTCTAAAGAAAAAAAAAAGAAAAGACATGTAGCTACAAATTAGGTATTCTATCAAACTAATTTTGGTGTAGAGAAGGAATGACAGAAATCAGAAAGGAAGTTTTGGATTTCTCTCCTTATTTGCCCCCACCCTCTTTTGCAAAATAAACCAACACACAACCAGCTGATAACCTCTAATGGTTTTCTCAGACAACTCCAAACAAAGTTATTAATTTTAATTTGCTCTTTATACCCTCTACTGTCTCCAGTCAGCAGACCTGCCCTCTGCCATTACACAGTCTTGTCTCAGTCCAGGACTCTGCACTGCAAGAGCTTTACCCACAGCCTATCATCTTTGTCCTTTGGAGTACTCTTCAATACAAAACAACCTGCATCTAAGAGTCCCTTAGTATGAGTATGACAGAAGAAACATATTCAGAAGTATTCATGTAAAAAAGTGGTTTATGAAAAGATTGCCAAAGCACAGAGAACTACCAAAAAGAACCTGCTCATATGTTTAAAGGATGAGAAAAAATTTTCCAATCTACTTTCTCATCCATCATGCTTGATGAGCATATATAGATTCCAGTGTTTGATTACTTAAACTTCAAACAATTAAAATGAAATTGACCTTTTCAGTAAACTTCTGTCAGCTAATTTATTGTTATCACTAGCCTTGGTACTACCTTAGCAATTATGTTTGTAGATACTAAATCCCTGACCCTAGGAATTACACCTCTTTCTTTTGGCTGTACTACATTCAGAAAAATTCCATGCATTTTGTGTGCTCTACAGCAGCATAAAAAAAAAAAAAATCTAAAAGCCTGGATTTCTTTTCCCTTTTTTATTTCTTTGTTGTGCTGAGAAAAAGTTATTTAACATCCACTTTAAAACTATATTGTAGAGAAGTACCGCTTTCGTATCTCCACATCTCGCCCACAGAAGTGAAGTATGCCAAATTAAAAATCTAAGACATAATTCCCCTCAAAATGACACGTGTATAAATGATTAAGTATATGGCAACACTATGAAAGCAGAGCAAATAGCTCTGAACTGAAACAGCTGAACCATCTTTATTTTTCTATATAGACTTATTTCTCAATGGTTTTCTGGAAATGAAATAAGGAAAATATTTTATAATAAAAGTGCACTGGAGGAATGAGCCAATTTTATGAACTACCATAGCATATTTACAGAAAGATAACACTGAACTTGCAAATAGCATTAGGTACTCCACTACAAGTTTGTGCAGGCTGTTCACACCTTTTTAAGCATCCACCTTACTAAGTGAAGGTTCACAAGACGGAAAAAACAAACACCTACACACACACACAATAAAAAAGTGGTATTTCATGCATAGTCATCCAAGTAAGAACAGGAATAGCAACCTACCAACATGACCACCGACAGATTCCCTTCCATTTCTGTACATAACACTGTCCTACAATAAACCACTTCAAATGATGACAAAGAACAATAATTAGTTATCTTAACATTATTCTGACTACAGAATTTAAGAACGTCAGCTGCAAGACAAGTCACGAACAGAAGATTAAGAAACAAGTTTCACCAAAAAAGTTTGAAAGTAATTTATCTTGCTTAAAATATCATTGACACAATTCTAGACATAGCAGCATAAACTACTGTCACTTTGAACATTTAATGTTTGTGCTGTATCTACACAAATAAATCACTCTCCTAGATTGTATACAGAATAAGTGAAAACCTGAGCATGAGTTACTATATGGACCTAATACTGCTTAATTTCATTGAAAGCAGGGGAGGAGGTGCATATCAGTATCCCAAGTTGATAAGGTATTAATGAGTCAAAAGAAAAGAAAAAAGAAAGCTGATTCATTAAATAATTCGCAGAAACCAAAAATTTACTTTAAATGAGCAAATAAATGAATTATTAGACAAATTTACTATCTATTTGAATGAACAGAAAGTAAGGATCATGTTCAACCAATAGTAAAGACACTGGCACATTGACAAATTCAGTCTATAGAGCACAAGAGCCATAAGTTCCCTGACAACTTTTCACTCAAATAAAGAAACTTTCTATGTAGGTCAAACACATCCCACGTGATCAGTCTCCTGAGGTCTATCCTCCTCTCTCAGTAAAGCTCATATATAAGTCAAAATGAACCTTCAGAGGTTTGCTATACTACATCAGACTGAGGTTAAACACCAGCTTTCTGATTTGAGACCTGAAGTGAAAAAAATAAGACCTCCTTAGATTCCTCCTCTCTGAAATTTTGTAGTTCTTCCAAATCTGAGACTCAAACAGTAAGTAGAAATAGTCTGCAACACATGGTCTGATCACCACTGCTCATTTAATTTACCTACTGTTTATTAATCAATTACCTATAGAATTATTACTAATACTATTATTTGCCAATAAGTAATACTGATATGCATTACAGCATGATCTCAGGCAAGCAAACCTATGTATATTATTTGACCTAGCTTCAAACTCAATAAAGTATTTTAAATAACTTGCAAATTCAAGGACAGAATTCAATGAATGAAAGCAAACCAGAAATACATAGTGCAACGCAAACAACTTAGGTCAAGTTCTGCCACACATACTAACACCAAACCTCACCGCACAAGCTTTCTTAGCTTGCATTAGTGGAACACTTTTTTTGTTTGTTTGTTTTTTCTTTCTTTTTTATTTTTTTTTGGGGGGTGGAATCTAATAAAAGCCCACTAAAAGAGGTTCTACATTGCTCAGTGTAACACACAGTAAGTGATCAAAAGGACTTCTTATTGTTGATGATCAAACACACCACACATACACAAAAGTTCTAGTACTTAAATCTTACCTAGTACTAGGCTATACAGTCCTGGGACCATCACACAAACAGCATCTTCCCCTCCCCACAAGTGAGAGTTTATACAATTAGCCACACCCTGGTGAGCATCACACCTCATCCCCAATAGTCTACAGGTGTTCCCTTGACCTCATACCCAATTACAAGAAATAAGTTTCCTTCTTGTTCACAGTTATGCCTCATTAAATTATGTTTCCCCTATGAGCTGATTCTCCAAGCACTTCACTAGAAACAAAACAGGTTCTACTGCTGCAAACAAGATTAAATAGCCACTATAAATCCCTCTTGTCAGAAGTATTATACATTTGATTCTGTTTCCATACTGCTAGTAATTTCTAGTGGCAAATGTAGTACAAGGTCATAGTACATATTATCAACCAGGTGTGTGGGCAGATAGAAGCAGAAGGGACAAGCAAAGTTATATTATAATGTTTGAAAATATTCATTTGTACCTTTCTGCTTAAAAATAGGGAGCTTTTTTACAGTAATCTATACTGTGGGGTATTGTTGTGCTAATAGCATTGTATGTAAAGCATGAAAAATTAAACAAATGCCTACTGAAATTATATCAGATGATAAATAATTTAATGGATGAGCTTTATAAAATGTAAACATTCTCAAATTACTTTGCAATGAATTAGTAATCAAAAGCTAAATTATTTAAATTTCTTCTACAAAGGCAAAACCTAATGGGATCATAAAGATTCCTTGTAAGAGAATTCCGGACTAAAAGTATGTTTTCCAGGAAGGTAATTTACAGTCCAATAATTTATAGCTATAAAACTGTGTTTCTGCAGTCAGGATGATTTGTTTTCTGCACTTACCACAATGAATGTTTGAAGTACAGTGATAACCTTCTTTTGCAACTGTGCAATATCGTAAACACCAGGAAGGTCTTTTCATAAACTAGAATTACTCTCTGTCTAATTTTCCAGGAGCTGCCTTCAGGAAATCGGTATATGAAAATACAGTCATTACTATATTTTAAAATATTTACATTGTAATTAATCTTCTAGAGTGATACGCCTAAGAGCATCAGCACCGTAAGAGGCAAGAGAATTTAAATATATTAAGATGCAACTATCCAACAGCTTAGTCTCTATGAGAATTTTCTATAGCTAAGAGACAATTACAGACTTCTCTTACTTAGTTTACTCTGAAATCATGAACTATTGATGTTGTAATTTGTTTATTTTCTTATGGTAAGTATGCACTTATTCTACCACTGTTTTTAGTTTAATTTAGACTCTCAGCATGAGGACAACACCCTAAAACAGATCAAACATAAAAAAGTCATTGAGAGATTCCTGTTAAATTTGCTCCATGTCCTTCTTATGTTGGAGGCCCCAGAGCTGAACACAGTACTCCTGGTTGGGGTCTCATGAGAGCAGAGTAGAGAGGGAGAATCACCTCCCTTGACCTGCTGGTCACGCTTCTTTTGATGCAGCCCAGGATATGATTGGCTTGCTGGGCTGCAAGTGCACATTGCCAGCTCATGTTGAGCTTCTCATCCACCAACACCCCCAAGCCCTGCTCCTCAGGGCTACTCTCAATCCATTCTCTACCCATTTGTGCTTGGGATTGCCCTGACCCATGTGCAGGACCTTACACTTGGCCTTGTTGAGGGGCTCACCTCTCCAGCCTGTTAAGGTCCCTCGGGATGGCATCCCTTCCCTCTGGAGCATCAACCGCACCACAAAGCTTGGTGTTGTCAGCAAACTTGCTGAGGGTGCACTGAATCCCACTGTCCATGTCACTGACAAAGATGTTAAACAGTGCCAGTCCCGATCCCGATCCCTGAGGAACACCACTCGTCACTGGTCCTCACTTAGACATCAAGCTGTTAACCGCAACTCTTTGAGTGCGACCACCCAGCCAATTCCTTATGCACCGAGTGGTCCACCCATCAAATCCATGTCTCTCCAATTTAGAGACAAGGATGTCATGCCGCACAGTGTCAAATGCTTTGCACAAATCCAGGTAGATGACCTCAGTTACTCTTCCCTTATCCACCGATGCTGTAACCCCGTCGTAGGCGGCCACCAAATTTGTCAGGCATGATTTTCCCTGGTGAAGCTATACTGGATGTCACCAATCACCTCCTGATTTTCTATGTGCCTTAGCATAGTTCCCAGGAGGATCTGCTCCATGATCTTGCCGGGCACAGAGGTGAGACTGACCGGCCTGTAGTTCCCTGGATCTTCCTTGTTTACTTTTTTAAATATGGCGGTTATGTTTCTACTTTTCCATTCAGTGGGAACTTCACCAGACTGCCATGACTTCTCAAAGAGGATGGATAGTGGCTCAGCAACTTCATCCGCCAGTTCCGTCAGGACCCACGGATGCATCTCATCAGGTCCCAAGGACTTGTGCACCTTCAGGTTCCTTAGATGGTCTCAAACCTGATCTTCTCCTACAGTGAGCGGTTCTTCATTCTCCCAGTCCCTGCCTTTGCTTTCTGTACTTGGATGGTGTGGCTAGAGAACTTGCTGGTGAAGACTGAGGCAAAAAAGTCGTTGAGTAGCTCAGTTTTCTCCATATCCCAGGTAACCAGGTCTCCTGTTTCATTCTGGAGCGGGCCCACATTCTCCCTAGTCTTCCTTTTATCACAGATATACCTGTAGAAGCTTTTCTTATTGCCCTTTATGTCTCTGGCCAGTTTTAATTCTATCAGGGCTTTAGCTTTCCTAACCTGATCCCTAGCTGCTCGGGCAGTTTCTCTGTATTCCTCCCAGGCTACCTGCCCTTGCTTCCACCGTCTGTCAGCTTCCTTTTTGGGTTTGAGTTTCTCCAGGAGCTCCTTGTTCACCCATGCAGGCCTCCTGGTGTGCTTGCCTGACTTCTTCTTTGTTGGGATGCATTGCACCTGAGCTTGGAGGAAATGATCCTTGACTACCAGCAAGCTGTATTGGGCCCCTCTTCCCTCCAGGGCTTTGTCTCATGGTACTATACCATGCAGATTTGTGAAGAGGAGAGTCAGCTCTCCTAAAGTCCAGGGTAGTGACTTTGTTGTGCGCCCTCCTCACTGCCCTGAGGATCTTGAAATCCACCATTTCACGGTCACTGCAGTCAAGGCTGCCGTTGAGATTCACACTCCCCACCAGCCCCTCCCTGAGGAATACCTTGGGGAAGGCAGTCTGGGTTAGCTCTGCTTCGGGCAAAGGCAAACCCATCTGCAGGGTTGTTTTTGCTCAAGGACCTGGGTGCACTTGGTGCGTGATGCAGAATGAAGGGGCAGCCTGATGTGTGCCTGAAGGGGATCTGATTTTGGCTGGGAATAACCAATGATTTGAACTGCATGATGTTAATTGCTAAATAACTCTGCTATTGTATGTCATCCCCACTGTGGTTGCTATATGCCCTGTCAACGGTATTACAGTAGAATCACCCAAATCAATAATGAACTTTCATGAAACTGAGCAAAGTGCCGCGATGGTGGAACTGGAACTGGCTTCAGCAACCGGCACTCAGCAACTTCCTTGAAATCGACACCTTCAACCCACAGTCCGTGGGGATGGGCCGTGCCAGAGACACCAGCTGCGAGCTCCAGATGCAGCACGCCACAATCCAACAGCACGCACCATCTCTCCTGCCCTGAAAGACTGTTATGACAGATGGAGCCCAAAGTCATGGATTAAATGAACTCAATGGACATTTTAGAGGGATGGCCTATAGACTAATGGTATCTGTGCACGTACCCGTAAATGTAAAATGACAGGGAAAGTGGTGGTGCTTAATTGGAAAGTGCAGGATCTGGGCATGACGTAGATGGCCTACAGTAAGGGGTGGGTAATGTCCTGGTTTTCGGCTAGGGTAGAGTTAATTTTCGCAAGAAGCTGGGGCGATGGGACAGAGCCAGGACAGGTGACCCCAAGTAGCCGAAGGAGTATTCCATGCCATATGACATCATGCTTAACAAATAAAGGGGGCTGTCCGGGGAGGAGCAGCGGCTGGGGGATGGGCTGGGTGTCCGGTCGTCGGGTGAGCAAATTGCATTGCGTGTCACCCGCTTTGTGTATTCTTTTGTAAGTATTCTTGTTGTTATTTTCCTTTTCCTTTGCTGTCCCAGTAAACTGTCCTTGTCCCAACCCACGAGTTTCACCTTTTTCTTCTGATTCTCCTCCCCATCCCACCGGGCTGGGGCTAAACTGCAGCAGCTGTAAAGGCAGGACAGCTGATGGGGATGTCCCTTGGCATCTGGGGAAGGCAGCAGCTCGATGGAAGCCAGGCCCCCTCCCCTCCCCTCCCCTCCCCTCCCCTCCCCTCCCTCGGGGCTTGGTGCAGAGGAGATGGCACCTCTTCAGGAGGGGCGGTGGTGGGGGGATGGGGAAAGAAGGGCCCACACAACCCTTGACAATCAACAATAGAACTGTTTATTAGTGGGAGATGTTGCAGGTGAGCCTGCAGGATGTCCGTAGAGTTTGTCTTCTCCCAGCTAACGTTGGGGTGCGGAGGCTGGGCTGCCGGTCGGGAGCTGGCCAGGCGCTGCTGCGTCACCGTTGGTGTGATCCCACGGAAGGAGGCAGGGTGCACTGGTTTAGGGCCGGGTCATCGCTGCGGCAGGTGGATCCACTTCCATTGGTTCCTCTTGGTCCTGAGGTGGGTCCACCTCCATGGGCTCCACGCTGTTGTCTGGCGGATTGGCAGCCATTGACCACACACCGTGCCTTGGTGGATTGACAGCCCTGGGCGCCACATTCCTTTTCAGTGGGCTGACATGCCTGGGCCTCCTATCATCCTCCAGCAGGTAGACACGCCTGGGCTCCGCGCCGTTCTGTGCTGGGCCTACAGCCACGCGCAGCGTGCCTTTGATCCCAGAAGGAAGGCCGATCGCGCTCGTGCCAGGAGGGCTGGTGTTCCTCCTCTGCCGCCGCCTCCGCTGATTGCGCGTCCTCCTCCTGGGAGGCGCCTTCGTCGCCTGCACTTGCAGGAACCGCTTCTGTGGTGTCCCACCCGAAGGTGGGCAGCCGCTCGCCTCGCTGCTCCGGCTCCTCTTCCCACCAAGCATGCTTGGCATCTGGGGGCCTCAAAGCTCGGCGAACTGTGGGCCAGCTGCAGGGGCCCCTCCTTTTATAGGTCCCGAGCAGCAGGCAGGGAGGTGGCTGCCACTGTGATGTCGATTGTGACGGTGGCCGATGCGTGTGGCCAAATATGGCGTTTTTGGGTGGGGCGGGGGGAGGCTGTGGCCTGGAAGATACCCAAACGTGGGAGAAGGAGGAGGGTCGTGAGTGCTGAGGGCCCCTTTCTTGGGGCTCGCTCCCACCTGCCATGTTGCTTGCCCAAGAGAAAGGCTGCCCCTTGGGCACAGGGACCGCCCTCCACCTCCCTTTGTGTGCCCGGAGATAGCGCTCTTCAAGGATGTCCACATAACTGTCCATTATTCATGTGCAGTTTACCTGGAATAAATATATATGTATATGTATATTTATATGTATATATGTTTCCACGGTCGTTGAGCAGTGCTGACACAGAGCCAAGGTCTTTTCTGCTTCTCACACCACCCCACCAGCGAGTAGGCTGGGGGTGCACAAGAAGCTGGGAGGGGACACGGGCGATCCATACTAGCCAGAGGGGTATTCCATGCCATATGACATCATGGATCTGAGGTCCATTCCACTCCAACTGAAAGAGGGGTATTGGCAGCATATGAAGAGGTTCAAGGTGGTCGGTGCTGAGGCACAGCTCCTCTTAGCATTCTGACTGCCGGCGCTGGGCTGGGTGTTCAAAGGGAGTGTTCCTTCTACACACCACGCGACCCATGCTACGTGGAGGCAGCGGGTCGCGCTGATCACACAACGGGCTAGAATAGGAAACCCCGGTCACCCAGAAATTCTGGAAGTGGTCACGGACTGGCCAGAAGGCAAAGCTTTCGGAATATTGCCAGAGGAGTGACATTGACATGTGCTGAAGAGGCCCCACCATATAATAAACTGCCGGAAAACGAGAAGCCATCTGCCCTGTTCACTGACGGGTCCTGTCGCATTGTGGGAGAGCACGGGAGGTGGAAGGCTGCTGTATGGAGTCCTACAGGACGAGTCGCGGAAGCTGCAGAAGGAGAAGGTGAATCCAGGCAGTTTGTGGAACTGAAAGCCATCCAGCTGGCTCTAGACATTGCTGATTGAGAAAAGCGGCCAATGCTTTACCTCTGTACTGACTCAGGGATGGTGGCCAATGGCCTGTGGGGGGTGGTTGCAGCAATGGAAGCAGAGCAACCGGCAGCGCAGAGGCAAACCCACCTGAGCTGCCGAATTATGGGAAGATATTGCTGCCCAGCCAGAGAAGCTGGGTGCAAAAGCATGTCACATAGGTGCCCACGTACCCGAGAGTCAGGCCATTGAGGAACGTTAAAACAACAATCAGGTGGATCAGGCTGCTAAGATTGAAGTGGCTCAGGTGGATCTGGACTGGCAACATAAGGGTGAACTGTTTGTAGCTCGTTGGGCTCATGACACCTCAGGCCATCAAGGAAGAGATGGAACATATAGATGGGCTCGTGATCGAGGGGTGGGCTTGACCATGGACGCTATCTCACAGGTTATCCATCAATGTGAAACATGCGCTGCAATGAAGCAAGCCAAGTGGCTAAAGCCTCTGTGGCATGGAGGATGATGGTTGAAATATAAATATGGAGAGGCCTGGCAGATTGATTACATCAGACCCCCACAAACCCGCCAAGGGAAGCGCTATGTACCTACAATGGCGGAAGCAACCACCAGAGGGCTGGAACCGTATCCTGTGTCCCATGCCGCCGCCCGGAACACCATCCTGGGTCTTGCAAAGCAAGTCTTGTGGCGACATGGCACCCCAGAAGGGATTGAGTCAGACAACGGGACTCATTTTCGGAACAACCTCATAGACACCTGGGCCAAAGAGCATGGCATTGAGGGGGTGTATCACATCCCCTACCATGCACCAGCCTCTGGGAAAATCGAACGACGATACAATGGACTGCTAAGGACTACACTGAGGGCAATGGGTGGTGGGACCCTCAAACATTGGGATACATCTTTAGCAACGGCCAGTTGGTTAGTTAACACTAGAGGGCCTACCAATTGAGCTGGCCCTGCCCAATCAGAACTTCCACGTACTGTAGAAGGGGATACAGTTCCCGTAGCGCACGTGAAGAATACCTTGGGGAAGGCAGTCTGGGTTAGCTCTGCTTCGGGCAAAGGCAAACCCATCTGCAGGGTTGTTTTTGCTCAAGGACCTGGGTGCACTTGGTGCGTGATGCAGAATGAAGGGGCAGCCTGATGTGTGCCTGAAGGGGATCTGATTTTGGCTGGGAATAACCAATGATTTGAACTGCATGATGTTAATTGCTAAATAACTCTGCTATTGTATGTCATCCCCACTGTGGTTGCTATATGCCCTGTCAACGGTATTACAGTAGAATCACCCAAATCAATAATGAACTTTCATGAAACTGAGCAAAGTGCCGCGATGGTGGAACTGGAACTGGCTTCAGCAACCGGCACTCAGCAACTTCCTTGAAATCGACACCTTCAACCCACAGTCCGTGGGGATGGGCCGTGCCAGAGACACCAGCTGCGAGCTCCAGATGCAGCACGCCACAATCCAACAGCACGCACCATCTCTCCTGCCCTGAAAGACTGTTATGACAGATGGAGCCCAAAGTCATGGATTAAATGAACTCAATGGACATTTTAGAGGGATGGCCTATAGACTAATGGTATCTGTGCACGTACCCGTAAATGTAAAATGACAGGGAAAGTGGTGGTGCTTAATTGGAAAGTGCAGGATCTGGGCATGACGTAGATGGCCTACAGTAAGGGGTGGGTAATGTCCTGGTTTTCGGCTAGGGTAGAGTTAATTTTCGCAAGAAGCTGGGGCGATGGGACAGAGCCAGGACAGGTGACCCCAAGTAGCCGAAGGAGTATTCCATGCCATATGACATCATGCTTAACAAATAAAGGGGGCTGTCCGGGGAGGAGCAGCGGCTGGGGGATGGGCTGGGTGTCCGGTCGTCGGGTGAGCAAATTGCATTGCGTGTCACCCGCTTTGTGTATTCTTTTGTAAGTATTCTTGTTGTTATTTTCCTTTTCCTTTGCTGTCCCAGTAAACTGTCCTTGTCCCAACCCACGAGTTTCACCTTTTTCTTCTGATTCTCCTCCCCATCCCACCGGGCTGGGGCTAAACTGCAGCAGCTGTAAAGGCAGGACAGCTGATGGGGATGTCCCTTGGCATCTGGGGAAGGCAGCAGCTCGATGGAAGCCAGGCCCTCTCCTCTCCCCTCCCCTCCCCTCCCCTCCCCTCCCCTCCCCTCCCCTCCCCTCCCCTCCCTCGGGGCTTGGTGCAGAGGAGATGGCACCTCTTCAGGAGGGGCGGTGGTGGGGGGATGGGGAAAGAAGGGCCCACACAACCCTTGACAATCAACAATAGAACTGTTTATTAGTGGGAGATGTTGCAGGTGAGCCTGCAGGATGTCCGTAGAGTTTGTCTTCTCCCAGCTAACGTTGGGGTGCGGAGGCTGGGCTGCCGGTCGGGAGCTGGCCAGGCGCTCCTGCGTCACCGTTGGTGTGATCCCACGGAAGGAGGCAGGGTGCACTGGTTTAGGGCCGGGTCATCGCTGCGGCAGGTGGATCCACTTCCATTGGTTCCTCTTGGTCCTGAGGTGGGTCCACCTCCATGGGCTCCACGCTGTTGTCTGGCGGATTGGCAGCCATTGACCACACACCGTGCCTTGGTGGATTGACAGCCCTGGGCGCCACATTCCTTTTCAGTGGGCTGACATGCCTGGGCCTCCTATCATCCTCCAGCAGGTAGACACGCCTGGGCTCCGCGCCGTTCTGTGCTGGGCCTACAGCCACGCGCAGCGTGCCTTTGATCCCAGAAGGAAGGCCGATCGCGCTCGTGCCAGGAGGGCTGGTGTTCCTCCTCTGCCGCCGCCTCCGCTGATTGCGCGTCCTCCTCCTGGGAGGCGCCTTCGTCGCCTGCACTTGCAGGAACCGCTTCTGTGGTGTCCCACCCGAAGGTGGGCAGCCGCTCGCCTCGCTGCTCCGGCTCCTCTTCCCACCAAGCATGCTTGGCATCTGGGGGCCTCAAAGCTCGGCGAACTGTGGGCCAGCTGCAGGGGCCCCTCCTTTTATAGGTCCCGAGCAGCAGGCAGGGAGGTGGCTGCCACTGTGATGTCGATTGTGACGGTGGCCGATGCGTGTGGCCAAATATGGCGTTTTTGGGTGGGGCGGGGGGAGGCTGTGGCCTGGAAGATACCCAAACGTGGGAGAAGGAGGAGGGTCGTGAGTGCTGAGGGCCCCTTTCTTGGGGCTCGCTCCCACCTGCCATGTTGCTTGCCCAAGAGAAAGGCTGCCCCTTGGGCACAGGGACCGGCCTCCACCTCCCTTTGTGTGCCCGGAGATAGCGCTCTTCAAGGATGTCCACATAACTGTCCATTATTCATGTGCAGTTTACCTGGAATAAATATATATGTATATGTATATTTATATGTATATATGTTTCCACGGTCGTTGAGCAGTGCTGACACAGAGCCAAGGTCTTTTCTGCTTCTCACACCACCCCACCAGCGAGTAGGCTGGGGGTGCACAAGAAGCTGGGAGGGGACACGGGCGATCCATACTAGCCAGAGGGGTATTCCATGCCATATGACATCATGGATCTGAGGTCCATTCCACTCCAACTGAAAGAGGGGTATTGGCAGCATATGAAGAGGTTCAAGGTGGTCGGTGCTGAGGCACAGCTCCTCTTAGCATTCTGACTGCCGGCGCTGGGCTGGGTGTTCAAAGGGAGTGTTCCTTCTACACACCACGCGACCCATGCTACGTGGAGGCAGTGGGTCGCGCTGATCACACAACGGGCTAGAATAGGAAACCCCGGTCACCCAGAAATTCTGGAAGTGGTCACGGACTGGCCAGAAGGCAAAGATTTCGGAATATTGCCAGAGGAGTGACATTGACATGTGCTGAAGAGGCCCCACCATATAATAAACTGCCGGAAAACGAGAAGCCATCTGCCCTGTTCACTGACGGGTCCTGTCGCATTGTGGGAGAGCACGGGAGGTGGAAGGCTGCTGTATGGAGTCCTACAGGACGAGTCGCGGAAGCTGCAGAAGGAGAAGGTGAATCCAGGCAGTTTGTGGAACTGAAAGCCATCCAGCTGGCTCTAGACATTGCTGATTGAGAAAAGCGGCCAATGCTTTACCTCTGTACTGACTCAGGGATGGTGGCCAATGGCCTGTGTGGGGTGGTTGCAGCAATGGAAGCAGAGCAACCGGCAGCGCAGAGGCAAACCCACCTGAGCTGCCGAATTATGGGAAGATATTGCTGCCCAGCCAGAGAAGCTGGGTGCAAAAGCACGTCACATAGGTGCCCACGTACCCGAGAGTCAGGCCATTGAGGAACGTTAAAACAACAATCAGGTGGATCAGGCTGCTAAGATTGAAGTGGCTCAGGTGGATCTGGACTGGCAACATAAGGGTGAACTGTTTGTAGCTCGTTGGGCTCATGACACCTCAGGCCATCAAGGAAGAGATGGAACATATAGATGGGCTCGTGATCGAGGGGTGGGCTTGACCATGGACGCTATCTCACAGGTTATCCATCAATGTGAAACATGCGCTGCAATGAAGCAAGCCAAGTGGCTAAAGCCTCTGTGGCATGGAGGATGATGGTTGAAATATAAATATGGAGAGGCCTGGCAGATTGATTACATCAGACCCCCACAAACCCGCCAAGGGAAGCGCTATGTACCTACAATGGCGGAAGCAACCACCAGAGGGCTGGAACCGTATCCTGTGTCCCATGCCGCCGCCCGGAACACCATCCTGGGTCTTGCAAAGCAAGTCTTGTGGCGACATGGCACCCCAGAAGGGATTGAGTCAGACAACGGGACTCATTTTCGGAACAACCTCATAGACACCTGGGCCAAAGAGCATGGCATTGAGGGGGTGTATCACATCCCCTACCATGCACCAGCCTCTGGGAAAATCGAACGACGATACAATGGACTGCTAAGGACTACACTGAGGGCAATGGGTGGTGGGACCCTCAAACATTGGGATACATCTTTAGCAACGGCCAGTTGGTTAGTTAACACTAGAGGGCCTACCAATTGAGCTGGCCCTGCCCAATCAGAACTTCCACGTACTGTAGAAGGGGATACAGTTCCCGTAGCGCACGTGAAGAATACCTTGGGGAAGGCAGTCTGGGTTAGCTCTGCTTCGGGCAAAGGCAAACCCATCTGCAGGGTTGTTTTTGCTCAAGGACCTGGGTGCACTTGGTGCGTGATGCAGAATGAAGGGGCAGCCTGATGTGTGCCTGAAGGGGATCTGATTTTGGCTGGGAATAACCAATGATTTGAACTGCATGATGTTAATTGCTAAATAACTCTGCTATTGTATGTCATCCCCACTGTGGTTGCTATATGCCCTGTCAACGGTATTACAGTAGAATCACCCAAATCAATAATGAACTTTCATGAAACTGAGCAAAGTGCCGCGATGGTGGAACTGGAACTGGCTTCAGCAACCGGCACTCAGCAACTTCCTTGAAATCGACACCTTCAACCCACAGTCCGTGGGGATGGGCCGTGCCAGAGACACCAGCTGCGAGCTCCAGATGCAGCACGCCACAATCCAACAGCACGCACCATCTCTCCTGCCCTGAAAGACTGTTATGACAGATGGAGCCCAAAGTCATGGATTAAATGAACTCAATGGACATTTTAGAGGGATGGCCTATAGACTAATGGTATCTGTGCACGTACCCGTAAATGTAAAATGACAGGGAAAGTGGTGGTGCTTAATTGGAAAGTGCAGGATCTGGGCATGACGTAGATGGCCTACAGTAAGGGGTGGGTAATGTCCTGGTTTTCGGCTAGGGTAGAGTTAATTTTCGCAAGAAGCTGGGGCGATGGGACAGAGCCAGGACAGGTGACCCCAAGTAGCCGAAGGAGTATTCCATGCCATATGACATCATGCTTAACAAATAAAGGGGGCTGTCCGGGGAGGAGCAGCGTCTGGGGGATGGGCTGGGTGTCCGGTCGTCGGGTGAGCAAATTGCATTGCGTGTCACCCGCTTTGTGTATTCTTTTGTAAGTATTCTTGTTGTTATTTTCCTTTTCCTTTGCTGTCCCAGTAAACTGTCCTTGTCCCAACCCACGAGTTTCACCTTTTTCTTCTGATTCTCCTCCCCATCCCACCGGGCTGGGGCTAAACTGCAGCAGCTGTAAAGGCAGGACAGCTGATGGGGATGTCCCTTGGCATCTGGGGAAGGCAGCAGCTCGATGGAAGCCAGGCCCTCTCCTCTCCCCTCCCCTCCCCTCCCCTCCCCCCCCCCCCTCCCCTCCCCCTCCCCTCCCCTCCCTCGGGGCTTGGTGCAGAGGAGATGGCACCTCTTCAGGAGGGGCGGTGGTGGGGGGATGGGGAAAGAAGGGCCCACACAACCCTTGACAATCAACAATAGAACTGTTTATTAGTGGGAGATGTTGCAGGTGAGCCTGCAGGATGTCCGTAGAGTTTGTCTTCTCCCAGCTAACGTTGGGGTGCGGAGGCTGGGCTGCCGGTCGGGAGCTGGCCAGGCGCTCCTGCGTCACCGTTGGTGTGATCCCACGGAAGGAGGCAGGGTGCACTGGTTTAGGGCCGGGTCATCGCTGCGGCAGGTGGATCCACTTCCATTGGTTCCTCTTGGTCCTGAGGTGGGTCCACCTCCATGGGCTCCACGCTGTTGTCTGGCGGATTGGCAGCCATTGACCACACACCGTGCCTTGGTGGATTGACAGCCCTGGGCGCCACATTCCTTTTCAGTGGGCTGACATGCCTGGGCCTCCTATCATCCTCCAGCAGGTAGACACGCCTGGGCTCCGCGCCGTTCTGTGCTGGGCCTACAGCCACGCGCAGCGTGCCTTTGATCCCAGAAGGAAGGCCGATCGCGCTCGTGCCAGGAGGGCTGGTGTTCCTCCTCTGCCGCCGCCTCCGCTGATTGCGCGTCCTCCTCCTGGGAGGCGCCTTCGTCGCCTGCACTTGCAGGAACCGCTTCTGTGGTGTCCCACCCGAAGGTGGGCAGCCGCTCGCCTCGCTGCTCCGGCTCCTCTTCCCACCAAGCATGCTTGGCATCTGGGGGCCTCAAAGCTCGGCGAACTGTGGGCCAGCTGCAGGGGCCCCTCCTTTTATAGGTCCCGAGCAGCAGGCAGGGAGGTGGCTGCCACTGTGATGTCGATTGTGACGGTGGCCGATGCGTGTGGCCAAATATGGCGTTTTTTGGGTGGGGCGGGGGGAGGCTGTGGCCTGGAAGATACCCAAACGTGGGAGAAGGAGGAGGGTCGTGAGTGCTGAGGGCCCCTTTCTTGGGGCTCGCTCCCACCTGCCATGTTGCTTGCCCAAGAGAAAGGCTGCCCCTTGGGCACAGGGACCGCCC
>NW_026561722.1:0-49890 GCF_028858705.1 Grus americana | reverse complement strand
CCGCGCTGCGCCTCGCCCGCTGCACTTCAACCACCTCACAAATAGAGGCCAAGGCTGCCGCGTGCACCGCACCGCACTGCGCCACGCTGTACTGGCACCGCCTCACAATGGAGGCGGGGCCGCTATGCTGCGCTGCGCCCCCTGCACTTCCAGCGCCTCACAATACAGGCCGGGCTGCCACGCTGTGCCGCACCCCTTAGAATAAGTATTGCCTCACAATCGAAGCGGAGCCAGCTGCCATGTGCTACGCCCAGCTGTACTTGCAACGCCTCACAATGGAGGCCCAGCCAGCCGTGCTGCGCCACGCCCCGCTGCGCATGCAACGCCTCACAGTGGAGGCCGGGCCTGCCGCGCAGCACTGTTCTGTGCTGTATTTGCACCGCCTCACAATGGAGGCCAGGGATGCCGCCCTGTGCCTGCCCGCTGCACTTGCACTGCCTCACAATGCAGGCGAAGGCCATTGTGCTGCGTGGCGCCCCGCTGCACTTGCACTGCCTCACAATGCAGGCTGGAGCTGCTGCGCTGCCCCAGCCCCGCTGTAATTGCACGCCACACAATGGAGGCCGGGGCTGCCGCGCTGTGCTGCGCCCTTCTGCACGTGCACCGCCTGACAATGGAGTCTGTGTGCAAAGCGCTGCGCTGTGCCACGCTGCACTTGCACCGCCTAATAATGAAGGCCGGGCGTGCCGCGCTGTGCCGCGCCCTTCTCTACTTTCAGCGCCTGACAATGGAGTCCGGGGCCGCCGCGCTGCGCCTCGCCCGCTGCACTTCAACCACCTCACAATAGAGGCCAAGGCTGCCGCGCTGCACCGCACCGCACTGCGCCACGCTGTACTGGCACCGCCTCACAATGGAGGCCGGGGCCGCTATGCTGCGCTGCGCCCCCTGCACTTCCAGCGCCTCACAATACAGGCCGGGGCTGCCACGCTGTGCCGCACCCCTTAGAATAAGTATTGCCTCACAATCGAAGCGGAGCCAGCTGCCATGTGCTACGCCCAGCTGTACTTGCAACGCCTCACAATGGAGGCCCAGCCAGCCGTGCTGCGCCACGCCCCGCTGCGCATGCAACGCCTCACAGTGGAGGCCGGGCCTGCCGCGCAGCACTGTTCTGTGCTGTATTTGCACCGCCTCACAATGGAGGCCAGGGATGCCGCCCTGTGCCACGCCCCGCTGCACTTGCACTGCCTCACAATGCAGGCTGGAGCTGCTGCGCTGCCCAAGCCCGGCTGGAATTGCACCGCCACACAATGGAGGCCGGGGCTGCCGCGCTGTGCTGCGCCCTTCTGCACGTGCACCGCCTGACAATGGAGTCTGTGTGCAAAGCGCTGCGCTGTGCCACGCTGCACTTGCACCGCCTAATAATGAAGGCCGGGCGTGCCGCGCTGTGCCGCGCCCTTCTCTACTTTCAGCGCCTGACAATGGAGTCCGGGGCCGCCGCGCTGCGCCTCGCCCGCTGCACTTCAACCACCTCACAATAGAGGCCAAGGCTGCCGCGCTGCACCGCACCGCACTGCGCCACGCTGTACTGGCACCGCCTCACAATGGAGGCCGGGGCCGCTATGCTGCGCTGCGCCCCCCTGCACTTCCAGCGCCTCACAATACAGGCCGGGGCTGCCACGCTGTGCCGCACCCCTTAGAATAAGTATTGCCTCACAATCGAAGCGGAGCCAGCTGCCATGTGCTACGCCCAGCTGTACTTGCAACGCCTCACAATGGAGGCCCAGCCAGCCGTGCTGCGCCACGCCCCGCTGCGCATGCAACGCCTCACAGTGGAGGCCGGGCCTGCCGCGCAGCACTGTTCTGTGCTGTATTTGCACCGCCTCACAATGGAGGCCAGGGATGCCGCCCTGTGCCACGCCCCGCTGCACTTGCACTGCCTCACAATGCAGGCGAAGGCATTGTGCTGCGTGGCGCCCCGCTGCACTTGCACTGCCTCACAATGCAGGCTGGAGCTGCTGCGCTGCCCCAAGCCCCGCTGTAATTGCACCGCCACACAATGGAGGCCGGGGCTGCCGCGCTGTGCTGCGCCCTTCTGCACGTGCACCGCCTGACAATGGAGTCTGTGTGCAAAGCGCTGCGCTGTGCCACGCTGCACTTGCACCGCCTAATAATGAAGGCCGGGCGTGCCGCGCTGTGCCGCGCCCTTCTCTACTTTCAGCGCCTGACAATGGAGTCCGGGGCCGCCGCGCTGCGCCTCGCCCGCTGCACTTCAACCACCTCACAATAGAGGCCAAGGCTGCCGCGCTGCACCGCACCGCACTGCGCCACGCTGTACTGGCACCGCCTCACAATGGAGGCCGGGGCCGCTATGCTGCGCTGCGCCCCCTGCACTTCCAGCGCCTCACAATACAGGCCGGGGCTGCCACGCTGTGCCGCACCCCTTAGAATAAGTATTGCCTCACAATCGAAGCGGAGCCAGCTGCCATGTGCTACGCCCAGCTGTACTTGCAACGCCTCACAATGGAGGCCCAGCCAGCCGTGCTGCGCCACGCCCCGCTGCGCATGCAATGCCTCACAGTGGAGGCCGGGCCTGCCGCGCAGCACTGTTCTGTGCTGTATTTGCACCGCCTCACAATGGAGGCCAGGGATGCCGCCCTGTGCCACGCCCCGCTGCACTTGCACTGCCTCACAATGCAGGCGAAGGCCATTGTGCTGCGTGGCGCCCCGCTGCACTTGCACTGCCTCACAATGCAGGCTGGAGCTGCTGCGCTGCCCCAAGCCCCGCTGTAATTGCACCGCCACACAATGGAGGCCGGGGCTGCCGCGCTGTGCTGCGCCCTTCTGCACGTGCACCGCCTGACAATGGAGTCTGTGTGCAAAGCGCTGCGCTGTGCCACGCTGCACTTGCACCGCCTAATAATGAAGGCCGGGCGTGCCGCGCTGTGCCGCGCCCTTCTCTACTTTCAGCGCCTGACAATGGAGTCCGGGGCCGCCGCGCTGCGCCTCGCCCGCTGCACTTCAACCACCTCACAATAGAGGCCAAGGCTGCCGCGCTGCACCGCACCGCACTGCGCCACGCTGTACTGGCACCGCCTCACAATGGAGGCCGGGGCCGCTATGCTGCGCTGCGCCCCCCTGCACTTCCAGCGCCTCACAATACAGGCCGGGGCTGCCACGCTGTGCCGCACCCCTTAGAATAAGTATTGCCTCACAATCGAAGCGGAGCCAGCTGCCATGTGCTACGCCCAGCTGTACTTGCAACGCCTCACAATGGAGGCCCAGCCAGCCGTGCTGCGCCACGCCCCGCTGCGCATGCAACGCCTCACAGTGGAGGCCGGGCCTGCCGCGCAGCACTGTTCTGTGCTGTATTTGCACCGCCTCACAATGGAGGCCAGGGATGCCGCCCTGTGCCACGCCCCGCTGCACTTGCACTGCCTCACAATGCAGGCGAAGGCCATTGTGCTGCGTGGCGCCCCGCTGCACTTGCACTGCCTCACAATGCAGGCTGGAGCTGCTGCGCTGCCCCAAGCCCCGCTGTAATTGCACCGCCACACAATGGAGGCCGGGGCTGCCGCGCTGTGCTGCGCCCTTCTGCACGTGCACCGCCTGACAATGGAGTCTGTGTGCAAAGCGCTGCGCTGTGCCACGCTGCACTTGCACCGCCTAATAATGAAGGCCGGGCGTGCCGCGCTGTGCCGCGCCCTTCTCTACTTTCAGCGCCTGACAATGGAGTCCGGGGCCGCCGCGCTGCGCCTCGCCCGCTGCACTTCAACCACCTCACAATAGAGGCCAAGGCTGCCGCGCTGCACCGCACCGCACTGCGCCACGCTGTACTGGCACCGCCTCACAATGGAGGCCGGGGCCGCTATGCTGCGCTGCGCCCCCCTGCACTTCCAGCGCCTCACAATACAGGCCGGGGCTGCCACGCTGTGCCGCACCCCTTAGAATAAGTATTGCCTCACAATCGAAGCGGAGCCAGCTGCCATGTGCTACGCCCAGCTGTACTTGCAACGCCTCACAATGGAGGCCCAGCCAGCCGTGCTGCGCCACGCCCCGCTGCGCATGCAACGCCTCACAGTGGAGGCCGGGCCTGCCGCGCAGCACTGTTCTGTGCTGTATTTGCACCGCCTCACAATGGAGGCCAGGGATGCCGCCCTGTGCCACGCCCCGCTGCACTTGCACTGCCTCACAATGCAGGCGAAGGCCATTGTGCTGCGTGGCGCCCCGCTGCACTTGCACTGCCTCACAATGCAGGCTGGAGCTGCTGCGCTGCCCCAAGCCCCGCTGTAATTGCACCGCCACACAATGGAGGCCGGGGCTGCCGCGCTGTGCTGCGCCCTTCTGCACGTGCACCGCCTGACAATGGAGTCTGTGTGCAAAGCGCTGCTCTGTGCCACGCTGCACTTGCACCGCCTAATAATGAAGGCCGGGCGTGCCGCGCTGTGCCGCGCCCTTCTCTACTTTCAGCGCCTGACAATGGAGTCCGGGGCCGCCGCGCTGCGCCTCGCCCGCTGCACTTCAACCACCTCACAATAGAGGCCAAGGCTGCCGCGCTGCACCGCACCGCACTGCGCCACGCTGTACTGGCACCGCCTCACAATGGAGGCCGGGGCCGCTATGCTGCGCTGCGCCCCCCTGCACTTCCAGCGCCTCACAATACAGGCCGGGGCTGCCACGCTGTGCCGCACCCTTAGAATAAGTATTGCCTCACAATCGAAGCGGAGCCAGCTGCCATGTGCTACGCCCAGCTGTACTTGCAACGCCTCACAATGGAGGCCCAGCCAGCCGTGCTGCGCCACGCCCCGCTGCGCATGCAACGCCTCACAGTGGAGGCCGGGCCTGCCGCGCAGCACTGTTCTGTGCTGTATTTGCACCGCCTCACAATGGAGGCCAGGGATGCCGCCCTGTGCCACGCCCCGCTGCACTTGCACTGCCTCACAATGCAGGCGAAGGCCATTGTGCTGCGTGGCGCCCCGCTGCACTTGCACTGCCTCACAATGCAGGCTGGAGCTGCTGCGCTGCCCCAAGCCCCGCTGTAATTGCACCGCCACACAATGGAGGCCGGGGCTGCCGCGCTGTGCTGCGCCCTTCTGCACGTGCACCGCCTGACAATGGAGTCTGTGTGCAAAGCGCTGCGCTGTGCCACGCTGCACTTGCACCGCCTAATAATGAAGGCCGGGCGTGCCGCGCTGTGCCGCGCCCTTCTCTACTTTCAGCGCCTGACAATGGAGTCCGGGGCCGCCGCGCTGCGCCTCGCCCGCTGCACTTCAACCACCTCACAATAGAGGCCAAGGCTGCCGCGCTGCACCGCACCGCACTGCGCCACGCTGTACTGGCACCGCCTCACAATGGAGGCCGGGGCCGCTATGCTGCGCTGCGCCCCCCTGCACTTCCAGCGCCTCACAATACAGGCCGGGGCTGCCACGCTGTGCCGCACCCCTTAGAATAAGTATTGCCTCACAATCGAAGCGGAGCCAGCTGCCATGTGCTACGCCCAGCTGTACTTGCAACGCCTCACAATGGAGGCCCAGCCAGCCGTGCTGCGCCACGCCCCGCTGCGCATGCAACGCCTCACAGTGGAGGCCGGGCCTGCCGCGCAGCACTGTTCTGTGCTGTATTTGCACCGCCTCACAATGGAGGCCAGGGATGCCGCCTGTGCCATGCCCGCTGCACTTGCACTGCCTCACAATGCAGGCGAGGCCATTGTGCTGCGTGGCGCCCCGCTGCACTTGCACTGCCTCACAATGCAGGCTGGAGCTGCTGCGCTGCCCCAAGCCCCGCTGTAATTGCACCGCCACACAATGGAGGCCGGGGCTGCCGCGCTGTGCTGCGCCCTTCTGCACGTGCACCGCCTGACAATGGAGTCTGTGTGCAAAGCGCTGCGCTGTGCCACGCTGCACTTGCACCGCCTAATAATGAAGGCCGGGCGTGCCGCGCTGTGCCGCGCCCTTCTCTACTTTCAGCGCCTGACAATGGAGTCCGGGGCCGCCGCGCTGCGCCTCGCCCGCTGCACTTCAACCACCTCACAATAGAGGCCAAGGCTGCCGCGCTGCACCGCACCGCACTGCGCCACGCTGTACTGGCACCGCCTCACAATGGAGGCCGGGGCCGCTATGCTGCGCTGCGCCCCCTGCACTTCCAGCGCCTCACAATACAGGCCGGGGCTGCCACGCTGTGCCGCACCCCTTAGAATAAGTATTGCCTCACAATCGAAGCGGAGCCAGCTGCCATGTGCTACGCCCAGCTGTACTTGCAACGCCTCACAATGGAGGCCCAGCCAGCCGTGCTGCGCCACGCCCCGCTGCGCATGCAACGCCTCACAGTGGAGGCCGGGCCTGCCGCGCAGCACTGTTCTGTGCTGTATTTGCACCGCCTCACAATGGAGGCCAGGGATGCCGCCCTGTGCAACGCCCCGCTGCACTTGCACTGCCTCACAATGCAGGCGAAGCCATTGTGCTGCGTGGCGCCCCGCTGCACTTGCACTGCCTCACAATGCAGGCTGGAGCTGCTGCGCTGCCCCAAGCCCCGCTGTAATTGCACCGCCACACAATGGAGGCCGGGGCTGCCGCGCTGTGCTGCGCCCTTCTGCACGTGCACCGCCTGACAATGGAGTCTGTGTGCAAAGCGCTGCGCTGTGCCACGCTGCACTTGCACCGCCTAATAATGAAGGCCGGGCGTGCCGCGCTGTGCCGCGCCCTTCTCTACTTTCAGCGCCTGACAATGGAGTCCGGGGCCGCCGCGCTGCGCCTCGCCCGCTGCACTTCAACCACCTCACAATAGAGGCCAAGGCTGCCGCGCTGCACCGCACCGCACTGCGCCACGCTGTACTGGCACCGCCTCACAATGGAGGCCGGGGCCGCTATGCTGCGCTGCGCCCCCTGCACTTCCAGCGCCTCACAATACAGGCCGGGGCTGCCATGCTGTGCCGCACCCCTTAGAATAAGTATTGCCTCACAATCGAAGCGGAGCCAGCTGCCATGTGCTACGCCCAGCTGTACTTGCAACGCCTCACAATGGAGGCCCAGCCAGCCGTGCTGCGCCACGCCCCGCTGCGCATGCAACGCCTCACAGTGGAGGCCGGGCCTGCCGCGCAGCACTGTTCTGTGCTGTATTTGCACCGCCTCACAATGGAGGCCAGGGATGCCGCCCTGTGCCACGCCCCGCTGCACTTGCACTGCCTCACAATGCAGGCGGAGGCAGGTGAGCTGCGAGGCGCCCCGCTGCACTTGCACTGCCTCACAATGCAGGCTGGAGCTGCTGCGCTGCCCCAAGCCCCGCTGTAATTGCACCGCCACACAATGGAGGCCGGGGCTGCCGCGCTGTGCTGCGCCCTTCTGCACGTGCACCGCCTGACAATGGAGTCTGTGTGCAAAGCGCTGCGCTGTGCCACGCTGCACTTGCACCGCCTAATAATGAAGGCCGGGCGTGCCGCGCTGTGCCGCGCCCTTCTCTACTTTCAGCGCCTGACAATGGAGTCCGGGGCCGCCGCGCTGCGCCTCGCCCGCTGCACTTCAACCACCTCACAATAGAGGCCAAGGCTGCCGCGCTGCACCGCACCGCACTGCGCCACGCTGTACTGGCACCGCCTCACAATGGAGGCCGGGGCCGCTATGCTGCGCTGCGCCCCCCTGCACTTCCAGCGCCTCACAATACAGGCCGGGGCTGCCATGCTGTGCCGCACCCCTTAGAATAAGTATTGCCTCACAATCGAAGCGGAGCCAGCTGCCATGTGCTACGCCCAGCTGTACTTGCAACGCCTCACAATGGAGGCCCAGCCAGCCGTGCTGCGCCACGCCCCGCTGCGCATGCAACGCCTCACAGTGGAGGCCGGGCCTGCCGCGCAGCACTGTTCTGTGCTGTATTTGCACCGCCTCACAATGGAGGCCAGGGATGCCGCCCTGTGCCACGCCCCGCTGCACTTGCACTGCCTCACAATGCAGGCGAGGCCATTGTGCTGCGTGGCGCCCCGCTGCACTTGCACTGCCTCACAATGCAGGCTGGAGCTGCTGCGCTGCCCCAAGCCCCGCTGTAATTGCACCGCCACACAATGGAGGCCGGGGCTGCCGCGCTGTGCTGCGCCCTTCTGCACGTGCACCGCCTGACAATGGAGTCTGTGTGCAAAGCGCTGCGCTGTGCCACGCTGCACTTGCACCGCCTAATAATGAAGGCCGGGCGTGCCGCGCTGTGCCGCGCCCTTCTCTACTTTCAGCGCCTGACAATGGAGTCCGGGGCCGCCGCGCTGCGCCTCGCCCGCTGCACTTCAACCACCTCACAATAGAGGCCAAGGCTGCCGCGCTGCACCGCACCGCACTGCGCCACGCTGTACTGGCACCGCCTCACAATGGAGGCCGGGGCCGCTATGCTGCGCTGCGCCCCCCTGCACTTCCAGCGCCTCACAATACAGGCCGGGGCTGCCACGCTGTGCCGCACCCCTTAGAATAAGTATTGCCTCACAATCGAAGCGGAGCCAGCTGCCATGTGCTACGCCCAGCTGTACTTGCAACGCCTCACAATGGAGGCCCAGCCAGCCGTGCTGCGCCACGCCCCGCTGCGCATGCAACGCCTCACAGTGGAGGCCGGGCCTGCCGCGCAGCACTGTTCTGTGCTGTATTTGCACCGCCTCACAATGGAGGCCAGGGATGCCTCCCTGTGCCACGCCCCGCTGCACTTGCACTGCCTCACAATGCAGGCGAAGGCCATTGTGCTGCGTGGCGCCCGCTGCACTTGCACTGCCTCACAATGCAGGCTGGAGCTGCTGCGCTGCCCCAAGCCCCGCTGTAATTGCACCGCCACACAATGGAGGCCGGGGCTGCCGCGCTGTGCTGCGCCCTTCTGCACGTGCACCGCCTGACAATGGAGTCTGTGTGCAAAGCGCTGCGCTGTGCCACGCTGCACTTGCACCGCCTAATAATGAAGGCCGGGCGTGCCGCGCTGTGCCGCGCCCTTCTCTACTTTCAGCGCCTGACAATGGAGTCCGGGGCCGCCGCGCTGCGCCTCGCCCGCTGCACTTCAACCACCTCACAATAGAGGCCAAGGCTGCCGCGCTGCACCGCACCGCACTGCGCCACGCTGTACTGGCACCGCCTCACAATGGAGGCCGGGCCGCTATGCTGCGCTGCGCCCCCCTGCACTTCCAGCGCCTCACAATACAGGCCGGGGCTGCCATGCTGTGCCGCACCCCTTAGAATAAGTATTGCCTCACAATCGAAGCGGAGCCAGCTGCCATGTGCTACGCCCAGCTGTACTTGCAACGCCTCACAATGGAGGCCCAGCCAGCCGTGCTGCGCCACGCCCCGCTGCGCATGCAACGCCTCACAGTGGAGGCCGGGCCTGCCGCGCAGCACTGTTCTGTGCTGTATTTGCACCGCCTCACAATGGAGGCCAGGGATGCGCCCTGTGCCACGCCCCGCTGCACTTGCACTGCCTCACAATGCAGGCGAAGGCCATTGTGCTGCGTGGCGCCCCGCTGCACTTGCACTGCCTCACAATGCAGGCTGGAGCTGCTGCGCTGCCCCAAGCCCCGCTGTAATTGCACCGCCACACAATGGAGGCCGGGGCTGCCGCGCTGTGCTGCGCCCTTCTGCACGTGCACCGCCTGACAATGGAGTCTGTGTGCAAAGCGCTGCGCTGTGCCACGCTGCACTTGCACCGCCTAATAATGAAGGCCGGGCGTGCCGCGCTGTGCCGCGCCCTTCTCTACTTTCAGCGCCTGACAATGGAGTCCGGGGCCGCCGCGCTGCGCCTCGCCCGCTGCACTTCAACCACCTCACAATAGAGGCCAAGGCTGCCGCGCTGCACCGCACCGCACTGCGCCACGCTGTACTGGCACCGCCTCACAATGGAGGCCGGGGCCGCTATGCTGCGCTGCGCCCCCCTGCACTTCCAGCGCCTCACAATACAGGCCGGGGCTGCCATGCTGTGCCGCACCCCTTAGAATAAGTATTGCCTCACAATCGAAGCGGAGCCAGCTGCCATGTGCTACGCCCAGCTGTACTTGCAACGCCTCACAATGGAGGCCCAGCCAGCCGTGCTGCGCCACGCCCCGCTGCGCATGCAACGCCTCACAGTGGAGGCCGGGCCTGCCGCGCAGCACTGTTCTGTGCTGTATTTGCACCGCCTCACAATGGAGGCCAGGGATGCTGCCCTGTGCCACGCCCCGCTGCACTTGCACTGCCTCACAATGCAGGCGACGGCCATTGTGCTGCGTGGCGCCCCGCTGCACTTGCACTGCCTCACAATGCAGGCTGGAGCTGCTGCGCTGCCCCAAGCCCCGCTGTAATTGCACCGCCACACAATGGAGGCCGGGGCTGCCGCGCTGTGCTGCGCCCTTCTGCACGTGCACCGCCTGACAATGGAGTCTGTGTGCAAAGCGCTGCGCTGTGCCACGCTGCACTTGCACCGCCTAATAATGAAGGCCGGGCGTGCCGCGCTGTGCCGCGCCCTTCTCTACTTTCAGCGCCTGACAATGGAGTCCGGGGCCGCCGCGCTGCGCCTCGCCCGCTGCACTTCAACCACCTCACAATAGAGGCCAAGGCTGCCGCGCTGCACCGCACCGCACTGCGCCACGCTGTACTGGCACCGCCTCACAATGGAGGCCGGGGCCGCTATGCTGCGCTGCGCCCCCCTGCACTTCCAGCGCCTCACAATACAGGCCGGGGCTGCCACGCTGTGCCGCACCCCTTAGAATAAGTATTGCCTCACAATCGAAGCGGAGCCAGCTGCCATGTGCTACGCCCAGCTGTACTTGCAACGCCTCACAATGGAGGCCCAGCCAGCCGTGCTGCGCCACGCCCCGCTGCGCATGCAACGCCTCACAGTGGAGGCCGGGCCTGCCGCGCAGCACTGTTCTGTGCTGTATTTGCACCGCCTCACAATGGAGGCCAGGGATGCCGCCCTGTGCCACGCCCCGCTGCACTTGCACTGCCTCACAATGCAGGCGAAGGCCATTGTGCTGCGTGGCGCCCCGCTGCACTTGCACTGCCTCACAATGCAGGCTGGAGCTGCTGCGCTGCCCAAGCCCCGCTGTAATTGCACCGCCACACAATGGAGGCCGGGGCTGCCGCGCTGTGCTGCGCCCTTCTGCACGTGCACCGCCTGACAATGGAGTCTGTGTGCAAAGCGCTGCGCTGTGCCACGCTGCACTTGCACCGCCTAATAATGAAGGCCGGGCGTGCCGCGCTGTGCCGCGCCCTTCTCTACTTTCAGCGCCTGACAATGGAGTCCGGGGCCGCCGCGCTGCGCCTCGCCCGCTGCACTTCAACCACCTCACAATAGAGGCCAAGGCTGCCGCGCTGCACCGCACCGCACTGCGCCACGCTGTACTGGCACCGCCTCACAATGGAGGCCGGGGCCGCTATGCTGCGCTGCGCCCCCCTGCACTTCCAGCGCCTCACAATACAGGCCGGGGCTGCCATGCTGTGCCGCACCCCTTAGAATAAGTATTGCCTCACAATCGAAGCGGAGCCAGCTGCCATGTGCTACGCCCAGCTGTACTTGCAACGCCTCACAATGGAGGCCCAGCCAGCCGTGCTGCGCCACGCCCCGCTGCGCATGCAACGCCTCACAGTGGAGGCCGGGCCTGCCGCGCAGCACTGTTCTGTGCTGTATTTGCACCGCCTCACAATGGAGGCCAGGGATGCCGCCCTGTGCCACGCCCCGCTGCACTTGCACTGCCTCACAATGCAGGCAAGGCCATTGTGCTGCGTGGCGCCCCGCTGCACTTGCACTGCCTCACAATGCAGGCTGGAGCTGCTGCGCTGCCCCAAGCCCCGCTGTAATTGCACCGCCACACAATGGAGGCCGGGGCTGCCGCGCTGTGCTGCGCCCTTCTGCACGTGCACCGCCTGACAATGGAGTCTGTGTGCAAAGCGCTGCGCTGTGCCACGCTGCACTTGCACCGCCTAATAATGAAGGCCGGGCGTGCCGCGCTGTGCCGCGCCCTTCTCTACTTTCAGCGCCTGACAATGGAGTCCGGGGCCGCCGCGCTGCGCCTCGCCCGCTGCACTTCAACCACCTCACAATAGAGGCCAAGGCTGCCGCGCTGCACCGCACCGCACTGCGCCACGCTGTACTGGCACCGCCTCACAATGGAGGCTGGGGCCGCTATGCTGCGCTGCGCCCCCCTGCACTTCCAGCGCCTCACAATACAGGCCGGGGCTGCCACGCTGTGCCGCACCCCTTAGAATAAGTATTGCCTCACAATCGAAGCGGAGCCAGCTGCCATGTGCTACGCCCAGCTGTACTTGCAACGCCTCACAATGGAGGCCCAGCCAGCCGTGCTGCGCCACGCCCCGCTGCGCATGCAACGCCTCACAGTGGAGGCCGGGCCTGCCTGCGCAGCACTGTTCTGTGCTGTATTTGCACCGCCTCACAATGGAGGCCAGGGATGCCGCCCTGTGCCACGCCCCGCTGCACTTGCACTGCCTCACAATGCAGGCGAAGGCCATTGTGCTGCGTGGCGCCCGCTGCACTTGCACTGCCTCACAATGCAGGCTGGAGCTGCTGCGCTGCCCCAAGCCCCGCTGTAATTGCACCGCCACACAATGGAGGCCGGGGCTGCCGCGCTGTGCTGCGCCCTTCTGCACGTGCACCGCCTGACAATGGAGTCTGTGTGCAAAGCGCTGCGCTGTGCCACGCTGCACTTGCACCGCCTAATAATGAAGGCCGGGCGTGCCGCGCTGCGCCGCGCCCTTCTCTACTTTCAGCGCCTGACAATGGAGTCCGGGGCCGCCGCGCTGCGCCTCGCCCGCTGCACTTCAACCACCTCACAATAGAGGCCAAGGCTGCCGCGCTGCACCGCACCGCACTGCGCCACGCTGTACTGGCACCGCCTCACAATGGAGGCCGGGGCCGCTATGCTGCGCTGCGCCCCCCTGCACTTCCAGCGCCTCACAATACAGGCCGGGGCTGCCATGCTGTGCCGCACCCCTTAGAATAAGTATTGCCTCACAATCGAAGCGGAGCCAGCTGCCATGTGCTACGCCCAGCTGTACTTGCAACGCCTCACAATGGAGGCCCAGCCAGCCGTGCTGCGCCACGCCCCGCTGCGCATGCAACGCCTCACAGTGGAGGCCGGGCCTGCCGCGCAGCACTGTTCTGTGCTGTATTTGCACCGCCTCACAATGGAGGCCAGGGATGCCGCCCTGTGCCACGCCCCGCTGCACTTGCACTGCCTCACAATGCAGGCGAAGGCCATTGTGCTGCGTGGCGCCCCGCTGCACTTGCACTGCCTCACAATGCAGGCTGGAGCTGCTGCGCTGCCCCAAGCCCCGCTGTAATTGCACCGCCACACAATGGAGGCCGGGGCTGCCGCGCTGTGCTGCGCCCTTCTGCACGTGCACCGCCTGACAATGGAGTCTGTGTGCAAAGCGCTGCGCTGTGCCACGCTGCACTTGCACCGCCTAATAATGAAGGCCGGGCGTGCCGCGCTGTGCCGCGCCCTTCTCTACTTTCAGCGCCTGACAATGGAGTCCGGGGCCGCCGCGCTGCGCCTCGCCCGCTGCACTTCAACCACCTCACAATAGAGGCCAAGGCTGCCGCGCTGCACCGCACCGCACTGCGCCACGCTGTACTGGCACCGCCTCACAATGGAGGCCGGGGCCGCTATGCTGCGCTGCGCCCCCCTGCACTTCCAGCGCCTCACAATACAGGCCGGGGCTGCCATGCTGTGCCGCACCCCTTAGAATAAGTATTGCCTCACAATCGAAGCGGAGCCAGCTGCCATGTGCTACGCCCAGCTGTACTTGCAACGCCTCACAATGGAGGCCCAGCCAGCCGTGCTGCGCCACGCCCCGCTGCGCATGCAACGCCTCACAGTGGAGGCCGGGCCTGCCGCGCAGCACTGTTCTGTGCTGTATTTGCACCGCCTCACAATGGAGGCCAGGGATGCCGCCCTGTGCCACGCCCCGCTGCACTTGCACTGCCTCACAATGCCTTTGTGCTGCGTGGCGCCCCGCTGCACTTGCACTGCCTCACAATGCAGGCTGGAGCTGCTGCGCTGCCCCAAGCCCCGCTGTAATTGCACCGCCACACAATGGAGGCCGGGGCTGCCGCGCTGTGCTGCGCCCTTCTGCACGTGCACCGCCTGACAATGGAGTCTGTGTGCAAAGCGCTGCGCTGTGCCACGCTGCACTTGCACCGCCTAATAATGAAGGCCGGGCGTGCCGCGCTGTGCCGCGCCCTTCTCTACTTTCAGCGCCTGACAATGGAGTCCGGGGCCGCCGCGCTGCGCCTCGCCCGCTGCACTTCAACCACCTCACAATAGAGGCCAAGGCTGCCGCGCTGCACCGCACCGCACTGCGCCACGCTGTACTGGCACCGCCTCACAATGGAGGCCGGGGCCGCTATGCTGCGCTGCGCCCCCCTGCACTTCCAGCGCCTCACAATACAGGCCGGGGCTGCCATGCTGTGCCGCACCCCTTAGAATAAGTATTGCCTCACAATCGAAGCGGAGCCAGCTGCCATGTGCTACGCCCAGCTGTACTTGCAACGCCTCACAATGGAGGCCCAGCCAGCCGTGCTGCGCCACGCCCCGCTGCGCATGCAACGCCTCACAGTGGAGGCCGGGCCTGCCGCGCAGCACTGTTCTGTGCTGTATTTGCACCGCCTCACAATGGAGGCCAGGGATGCCGCCCTGTGCCACGCCCCGCTGCACTTGCACTGCCTCACAATGCAGGCGAAGGCCATTGTGCTGCGTGGCGCCCCGCTGCACTTTCACTGCCTCACAATGCAGGCTGGAGCTGCTGCGCTGCCCCAAGCCCCGCTGTAATTGCACCGCCACACAATGGAGGCCGGGGCTGCCGCGCTGTGCTGCGCCCTTCTGCACGTGCACCGCCTGACAATGGAGTCTGTGTGCAAAGCGCTGCGCTGTGCCACGCTGCACTTGCACCGCCTAATAATGAAGGCCGGGCGTGCCGCGCTGTGCCGCGCCCTTCTCTACTTTCAGCGCCTGACAATGGAGTCCGGGGCCGCCGCGCTGCGCCTCGCCCGCTGCACTTCAACCACCTCACAATAGAGGCCAAGGCTGCCGCGCTGCACCGCACCGCACTGCGCCACGCTGTACTGGCACCGCCTCACAATGGAGGCCGGGGCCGCTATGCTGCGCTGCGCCCCCCTGCACTTCCAGCGCCTCACAATACAGGCCGGGGCTGCCATGCTGTGCCGCACCCCTTAGAATAAGTATTGCCTCACAATCGAAGCGGAGCCAGCTGCCATGTGCTACGCCCAGCTGTACTTGCAACGCCTCACAATGGAGGCCCAGCCAGCCGTGCTGCGCCACGCCCCGCTGCGCATGCAACGCCTCACAGTGGAGGCCGGGCCTGCCGCGCAGCACTGTTCTGTGCTGTATTTGCACCGCCTCACAATGGAGGCCAGGGATGCCGCCCTGTGCCACGCCCCGCTGCACTTGCACTGCCTCACAATGCAGGCGAAGGCCATTGTGCTGCGTGGCGCCCCGCTGCACTTTCACTGCCTCACAATGCAGGCTGGAGCTGCTGCGCTGCCCCAAGCCCCGCTGTAATTGCACCGCCACACAATGGAGGCCGGGGCTGCCGCGCTGTGCTGCGCCCTTCTGCACGTGCACCGCCTGACAATGGAGTCTGTGTGCAAAGCGCTGCGCTGTGCCACGCTGCACTTGCACCGCCTAATAATGAAGGCCGGGCGTGCCGCGCTGTGCCGCGCCCTTCTCTACTTTCAGCGCCTGACAATGGAGTCCGGGGCCGCCGCGCTGCGCCTCGCCCGCTGCACTTCAACCACCTCACAATAGAGGCCAAGGCTGCCGCGCTGCACCGCACCGCACTGCGCCACACTGTACTGGCACCGCCTCACAATGGAGGCCGGGGCCGCTATGCTGCGCTGCGCCCCCCTGCACTTCCAGCGCCTCACAATACAGGCCGGGGCTGCCACGCTGTGCCGCACCCCTTAGAATAAGTATTGCCTCACAATCGAAGCGGAGCCAGCTGCCATGTGCTACGCCCAGCTGTACTTGCAACGCCTCACAATGGAGGCCCAGCCAGCCGTGCTGCGCCACGCCCCGCTGCGCATGCAACGCCTCACAGTGGAGGCCGGGCCTGCCGCGCAGCACTGTTCTGTGCTGTATTTGCACCGCCTCACAATGGAGGCCAGGGATGCCGCCCTGTGCCACGCCCCGCTGCACTTGCACTGCCTCACAATGCAGGCAACGGCCATTGTGCTGCGTGGCGCCCCGCTGCACTTGCACTGCCTCACAATGCAGGCTGGAGCTGCTGCGCTGCCCCAAGCCCCGCTGTAATTGCACCGCCACACAATGGAGGCCGGGGCTGCCGCGCTGTGCTGCGCCCTTCTGCACGTGCACCGCCTGACAATGGAGTCTGTGTGCAAAGCGCTGCGCTGTGCCACGCTGCACTTGCACCGCCTAATAATGAAGGCCGGGCGTGCCGCGCTGTGCCGCGCCCTTCTCTACTTTCAGCGCCTGACAATGGAGTCCGGGGCCGCCGCGCTGCGCCTCGCCCGCTGCACTTCAACCACCTCACAATAGAGGCCAAGGCTGCCGCGCTGCACCGCACCGCACTGCGCCACGCTGTACTGGCACCGCCTCACAATGGAGGCCGGGGCCGCTATGCTGCGCTGCGCCCCCCTGCACTTCCAGCGCCTCACAATACAGGCCGGGGCTGCCACGCTGTGCCGCACCCCTTAGAATAAGTATTGCCTCACAATCGAAGCGGAGCCAGCTGCCATGTGCTACGCCCAGCTGTACTTGCAACGCCTCACAATGGAGGCCCAGCCAGCCGTGCTGCGCCACGCCCCGCTGCGCATGCAACGCCTCACAGTGGAGGCCGGGCCTGCCGCGCAGCACTGTTCTGTGCTGTATTTGCACCGCCTCACAATGGAGGCCAGGGATGCTGCACTTGCACTGCCTCACAATGCCATTGTGCTGCGTGCCCCGCTGCACTTGCACTGCCTCACAATGCAGGCTGGAGCTGCTGCGCTGCCCCAAGCCCCGCTGTAATTGCACCGCCACACAATGGAGGCCGGGGCTGCCGCGCTGTGCTGCGCCCTTCTGCACGTGCACCGCCTGACAATGGAGTCTGTGTGCAAAGCGCTGCGCTGTGCCACGCTGCACTTGCACCGCCTAATAATGAAGGCCGGGCGTGCCGCGCTGTGCCGCGCCCTTCTCTACTTTCAGCGCCTGACAATGGAGTCCGGGGCCGCCGCGCTGCGCCTCGCCCGCTGCACTTCAACCACCTCACAATAGAGGCCAAGGCTGCCGCGCTGCACCGCACCGCACTGCGCCACGCTGTACTGGCACCGCCTCACAATGGAGGCCGGGGCCGCTATGCTGCGCTGCGCCCCCCTGCACTTCCAGCGCCTCACAATACAGGCCGGGGCTGCCACGCTGTGCCGCACCCCTTAGAATAAGTATTGCCTCACAATCGAAGCGGAGCCAGCTGCCATGTGCTACGCCCAGCTGTACTTGCAACGCCTCACAATGGAGGCCCAGCCAGCCGTGCTGCGCCACGCCCCGCTGCGCATGCAACGCCTCACAGTGGAGGCCGGGCCTGCCGCGCAGCACTGTTCTGTGCTGTATTTGCACCGCCTCACAATGGAGGCCAGGGATGCCGCCCTGTGCCACGCCCCGCTGCACTTGCACTGCCTCACAATGCAGGCGAAGGCCATTGTGCTGCGTGGCGCCCCGCTGCACTTGCACTGCCTCACAATGCAGGCTGGAGCTGCTGCGCTGCCCCAAGCCCCGCTGTAATTGCACCGCCACACAATGGAGGCCGGGGCTGCCGCGCTGTGCTGCGCCCTTCTGCACGTGCACCGCCTGACAATGGAGTCTGTGTGCAAAGCGCTGCGCTGTGCCACGCTGCACTTGCACCGCCTAATAATGAAGGCCGGGCGTGCCGCGCTGTGCCGCGCCCTTCTCTACTTTCAGCGCCTGACAATGGAGTCCGGGGCCGCCGCGCTGCGCCTCGCCCGCTGCACTTCAACCACCTCACAATAGAGGCCAAGGCTGCCGCGCTGCACCGCACCGCACTGCGCCACGCTGTACTGGCACCGCCTCACAATGGAGGCCGGGGCCGCTATGCTGCGCTGCGCCCCCCTGCACTTCCAGCACCTCACAATACAGGCCGGGGCTGCCATGCTGTGCCGCACCCCTTAGAATAAGTATTGCCTCACAATCGAAGCGGAGCCAGCTGCCATGTGCTACGCCCAGCTGTACTTGCAACGCCTCACAATGGAGGCCCAGCCAGCCGTGCTGCGCCACGCCCCGCTGCGCATGCAACGCCTCACAGTGGAGGCCGGGCCTGCCGCGCAGCACTGTTCTGTGCTGTATTTGCACCGCCTCACAATGGAGGCCAGGGATGCTGCCCTGTGCCATGCCCCGCTGCACTTGCACTGCCTCACAATGCAGGCTGGAGCTGCTGCGCTGCCCCAAGCCCCGCTGTAATTGCACCGCCACACAATGGAGGCCGGGGCTGCCGCGCTGTGCTGCGCCCTTCTGCACGTGCACCGCCTGACAATGGAGTCTGTGTGCAAAGCGCTGCGCTGTGCCACGCTGCACTTGCACCGCCTAATAATGAAGGCCGGGCGTGCCGCGCTGTGCCGCGCCCTTCTCTACTTTCAGCGCCTGACAATGGAGTCCGGGGCCGCCGCGCTGCGCCTCGCCCGCTGCACTTCAACCACCTCACAATAGAGGCCAAGGCTGCCGCGCTGCACCGCACCGCACTGCGCCACGCTGTACTGGCACCGCCTCACAATGGAGGCCGGGGCCGCTATGCTGCGCTGCGCCCCCCTGCACTTCCAGCGCCTCACAATACAGGCCGGGGCTGCCACGCTGTGCCGCACCCCTTAGAATAAGTATTGCCTCACAATCGAAGCGGAGCCAGCTGCCATGTGCTACGCCCAGCTGTACTTGCAACGCCTCACAATGGAGGCCCAGCCAGCCGTGCTGCGCCACGCCCCGCTGCGCATGCAACGCCTCACAGTGGAGGCCGGGCCTGCCGCGCAGCACTGTTCTGTGCTGTATTTGCACCGCCTCACAATGGAGGCCAGGGATGCCGCCCTGTGCCACGCCCCGCTGCACTTGCACTGCCTCACAATGCAGGCGACGGCCATTGTGCTGCGTGGCGCCCCGCTGCACTTGCACTGCCTCACAATGCAGGCTGGAGCTGCTGCGCTGCCCCAAGCCCCGCTGTAATTGCACCGCCACACAATGGAGGCCGGGGCTGCCGCGCTGTGCTGCGCCCTTCTGCACGTGCACCGCCTGACAATGGAGTCTGTGTGCAAAGCGCTGCGCTGTGCCACGCTGCACTTGCACCGCCTAATAATGAAGGCCGGGCGTGCCGCGCTGTGCCGCGCCCTTCTCTACTTTCAGCGCCTGACAATGGAGTCCGGGGCCGCCGCGCTGCGCCTCGCCCGCTGCACTTCAACCACCTCACAATAGAGGCCAAGGCTGCCGCGCTGCACCGCACCGCACTGCGCCACGCTGTACTGGCACCGCCTCACAATGGAGGCCGGGGCCGCTATGCTGCGCTGCGCCCCCCTGCACTTCCAGCGCCTCACAATACAGGCCGGGGCTGCCACGCTGTGCCGCACCCCTTAGAATAAGTATTGCCTCACAATCGAAGCGGAGCCAGCTGCCATGTGCTACGCCCAGCTGTACTTGCAACGCCTCACAATGGAGGCCCAGCCAGCCGTGCTGCGCCACGCCCCGCTGCGCATGCAACGCCTCACAGTGGAGGCCGGGCCTGCCGCGCAGCACTGTTCTGTGCTGTATTTGCACCGCCTCACAATGGAGGCCAGGGATGCTGCCCTGTGCCATGCCCCGCTGCACTTGCACTGCCTCACAATGCAGGCGAAGGCCATTGTGCTGCGTGGCGCCCCGCTGCACTTGCACTGCCTCACAATGCAGGCTGGAGCTGCTGCGCTGCCCCAAGCCCCGCTGTAATTGCACCGCCACACAATGGAGGCCGGGGCTGCCGCGCTGTGCTGCGCCCTTCTGCACGTGCACCGCCTGACAATGGAGTCTGTGTGCAAAGCGCTGCGCTGTGCCACGCTGCACTTGCACCGCCTAATAATGAAGGCCGGGCGTGCCGCGCTGTGCCGCGCCCTTCTCTACTTTCAGCGCCTGACAATGGAGTCCGGGGCCGCCGCGCTGCGCCTCGCCCGCTGCACTTCAACCACCTCACAATAGAGGCCAAGGCTGCCGCGCTGCACCGCACCGCACTGCGCCACGCTGTACTGGCACCGCCTCACAATGGAGGCCGGGGCCGCTATGCTGCGCTGCGCCCCCCTGCACTTCCAGCGCCTCACAATACAGGCCGGGGCTGCCATGCTGTGCCGCACCCCTTAGAATAAGTATTGCCTCACAATCGAAGCGGAGCCAGCTGCCATGTGCTACGCCCAGCTGTACTTGCAACGCCTCACAATGGAGGCCCAGCCAGCCGTGCTGCGCCACGCCCCGCTGCGCATGCAACGCCTCACAGT
Organism: Grus americana; assembly: GCF_028858705.1. Taxonomy (NCBI): domain Eukaryota; kingdom Metazoa; phylum Chordata; class Aves; order Gruiformes; family Gruidae; genus Grus; species Grus americana. The sequence continues at coordinate 29,484 of NW_026561722.1, read as the reverse complement.
GGAGGCCGGGCCTGCCGCGCAGCACTGTTCTGTGCTGTATTTGCACCGCCTCACAATGGAGGCCAGGGATGCTGCCCTGTGCCATGCACTTGCACTGCCTCACAATGCATTGTGCTGCGTTGCACTTGCACCTCACAATGCAGGCTGGAGCTGCTGCGCTGCCCCAAGCCCCGCTGTAATTGCACCGCCACACAATGGAGGCCGGGGCTGCCGCGCTGTGCTGCGCCCTTCTGCACGTGCACCGCCTGACAATGGAGTCTGTGTGCAAAGCGCTGCGCTGTGCCACGCTGCACTTGCACCGCCTAATAATGCAGGCCGGGCGTGCCGCGCTGTGCCGCGCCCTTCTCTACTTTCAGCGCCTGACAATGGAGTCCGGGGCCGCCGCGCTGCGCCTCGCCCGCTGCACTTCAACCACCTCACAATAGAGGCCAAGGCTGCCGCGCTGCACCGCACCGCACTGCGCCACGCTGTACTGGCACCGCCTCACAATGGAGGCCGGGGCCGCTATGCTGCGCTGCGCCCCCCTGCACTTCCAGCGCCTCACAATACAGGCCGGGGCTGCCACGCTGTGCCGCACCCCTTAGAATAAGTATTGCCTCACAATCGAAGCGGAGCCAGCTGCCATGTGCTACGCCCAGCTGTACTTGCAACGCCTCACAATGGAGGCCCAGCCAGCCGTGCTGCGCCACGCCCCGCTGCGCATGCAACGCCTCACAGTGGAGGCCGGGCCTGCCGCGCAGCACTGTTCTGTGCTGTATTTGCACCGCCTCACAATGGAGGCCAGGGATGCCGCCCTGTGCCACGCCCCGCTGCACTTGCACTGCCTCACAATGCAGGCGAAGGCCATTGTGCTGCGTGGCGCCCCGCTGCACTTGCACTGCCTCACAATGCAGGCTGGAGCTGCTGCGCTGCCCCAAGCCCCGCTGTAATTGCACCGCCACACAATGGAGGCCGGGGCTGCCGCGCTGTGCTGCGCCCTTCTGCACGTGCACCGCCTGACAATGGAGTCTGTGTGCAAAGCGCTGCGCTGTGCCACGCTGCACTTGCACCGCCTAATAATGAAGGCCGGGCGTGCCGCGCTGTGCCGCGCCCTTCTCTACTTTCAGCGCCTGACAATGGAGTCCGGGGCCGCCGCGCTGCGCCTCGCCCGCTGCACTTCAACCACCTCACAATAGAGGCCAAGGCTGCCGCGCTGCACCGCACCGCACTGCGCCACGCTGTACTGGCACCGCCTCACAATGGAGGCCGGGGCCGCTATGCTGCGCTGCGCCCCCCTGCACTTCCAGCGCCTCACAATACAGGCCGGGGCTGCCACGCTGTGCCGCACCCCTTAGAATAAGTATTGCCTCACAATCGAAGCGGAGCCAGCTGCCATGTGCTACGCCCAGCTGTACTTGCAACGCCTCACAATGGAGGCCCAGCCAGCCGTGCTGCGCCACGCCCCGCTGCGCATGCAACGCCTCACAGTGGAGGCCGGGCCTGCCGCGCAGCACTGTTCTGTGCTGTATTTGCACCGCCTCACAATGGAGGCCAGGGATGCCGCCCTGTGCCACGCCCCGCTGCACTTGCACTGCCTCACAATGCCATTGTGCTGCGTGGCGCCCCGCTGCACTTGCACTGCCTCACAATGCAGGCTGGAGCTGCTGCGCTGCCCCTAGCCCCGCTGTAATTGCACCGCCACACAATGGAGGCCGGGGCTGCCGCGCTGTGCTGCGCCCTTCTGCACGTGCACCGCCTGACAATGGAGTCTGTGTGCAAAGCGCTGCGCTGTGCCACGCTGCACTTGCACCGCCTAATAATGAAGGCCGGGCGTGCCGCGCTGTGCCGCGCCCTTCTCTACTTTCAGCGCCTGACAATGGAGTCCGGGGCCGCCGCGCTGCGCCTCGCCCGCTGCACTTCAACCACCTCACAATAGAGGCCAAGGCTGCCGCGCTGCACCGCACCGCACTGCGCCACGCTGTACTGGCACCGCCTCACAATGGAGGCCGGGGCCGCTATGCTGCGCTGCGCCCCCCTGCACTTCCAGCGCCTCACAATACAGGCCGGGGCTGCCATGCTGTGCCGCACCCCTTAGAATAAGTATTGCCTCACAATCGAAGCGGAGCCAGCTGCCATGTGCTACGCCCAGCTGTACTTGCAACGCCTCACAATGGAGGCCCAGCCAGCCGTGCTGCGCCACGCCCCGCTGCGCATGCAACGCCTCACAGTGGAGGCCGGGCCTGCCGCGCAGCACTGTTCTGTGCTGTATTTGCACCGCCTCACAATGGAGGCCAGGGATGCTGCCCTGTGCCATGCCCCGCTGCACTTGCACTGCCTCACAATGCAGGCTGGAGCTGCTGCGCTGCCCCAAGCCCCGCTGTAATTGCACCGCCACACAATGGAGGCCGGGGCTGCCGCGCTGTGCTGCGCCCTTCTGCACGTGCACCGCCTGACAATGGAGTCTGTGTGCAAAGCGCTGCGCTGTGCCACGCTGCACTTGCACCGCCTAATAATGAAGGCCGGGCGTGCCGCGCTGTGCCGCGCCCTTCTCTACTTTCAGCGCCTGACAATGGAGTCCGGGGCCGCCGCGCTGCGCCTCGCCCGCTGCACTTCAACCACCTCACAATAGAGGCCAAGGCTGCCGCGCTGCACCGCACCGCACTGCGCCACGCTGTACTGGCACCGCCTCACAATGGAGGCCGGGGCCGCTATGCTGCGCTGCGCCCCCCTGCACTTCCAGCGCCTCACAATACAGGCCGGGGCTGCCATGCTGTGCCGCACCCCTTAGAATAAGTATTGCCTCACAATCGAAGCGGAGCCAGCTGCCATGTGCTACGCCCAGCTGTACTTGCAACGCCTCACAATGGAGGCCCAGCCAGCCGTGCTGCGCCACGCCCCGCTGCGCATGCAACGCCTCACAGTGGAGGCCGGGCCTGCCGCGCAGCACTGTTCTGTGCTGTATTTGCACCGCCTCACAATGGAGGCCAGGGATGCCGCCCTGTGCCACGCCCCGCTGCACTTGCACTGCCTCACAATGCAGGCGAAGGCCATTGTGCTGCGTGGCGCCCCGCTGCACTTGCACTGCCTCACAATGCAGGCTGGAGTTGCTGCGCTGCCCCAAGCCCCGCTGTAATTGCACCGCCACACAATGGAGGCCGGGGCTGCCGCGCTGTGCTGCGCCCTTCTGCACGTGCACCGCCTGACAATGGAGTCTGTGTGCAAAGCGCTGCGCTGTGCCACGCTGCACTTGCACCGCCTAATAATGAAGGCCGGGCGTGCCGCGCTGTGCCGCGCCCTTCTCTACTTTCAGCGCCTGACAATGGAGTCCGGGGCCGCCGCGCTGCGCCTCGCCCGCTGCACTTCAACCACCTCACAATAGAGGCCAAGGCTGCCGCGCTGCACCGCACCGCACTGCGCCACGCTGTACTGGCACCGCCTCACAATGGAGGCCGGGGCCGCTATGCTGCGCTGCGCCCCCCTGCACTTCCAGCGCCTCACAATACAGGCCGGGGCTGCCACGCTGTGCCGCACCCCTTAGAATAAGTATTGCCTCACAATCGAAGCGGAGCCAGCTGCCATGTGCTACGCCCAGCTGTACTTGCAACGCCTCACAATGGAGGCCCAGCCAGCCGTGCTGCGCCACGCCCCGCTGCGCATGCAACGCCTCACAGTGGAGGCCGGGCCTGCCGCGCAGCACTGTTCTGTGCTGTATTTGCACCGCCTCACAATGGAGGCCAGGGATGCTGCACTGTGCCATGCCCCGCTGCACTTGCACTGCCTCACAATGCAGGCTGGAGCTGCTGCGCTGCCCCAGCCCCGCTGTAATTGCACCGCCACACAATGGAGGCCGGGGCTGCCGCGCTGTGCTGCGCCCTTCTGCACGTGCACCGCCTGACAATGGAGTCTGTGTGCAAAGCGCTGCGCTGTGCCACGCTGCACTTGCACCGCCTAATAATGAAGGCCGGGCGTGCCGCGCTGTGCCGCGCCCCTCTCTACTTTCAGCGCCTGACAATGGAGTCCGGGGCCGCCGCGCTGCGCCTCGCCCGCTGCACTTCAACCACCTCACAATAGAGGCCAAGGCTGCCGCGCTGCACCGCACCGCACTGCGCCACGCTGTACTGGCACCGCCTCACAATGGAGGCCGGGGCCGCTATGCTGCGCTGCGCCCCCCTGCACTTCCAGCGCCTCACAATACAGGCCGGGGCTGCCATGCTGTGCCGCACCCCTTAGAATAAGTATTGCCTCACAATCGAAGCGGAGCCAGCTGCCATGTGCTACGCCCAGCTGTACTTGCAACGCCTCACAATGGAGGCCCAGCCAGCCGTGCTGCGCCACGCCCCGCTGCGCATGCAACGCCTCACAGTGGAGGCCGGGCCTGCCGCGCAGCACTGTTCTGTGCTGTATTTGCACCGCCTCACAATGGAGGCCAGGGATGCTGCACTGTGCCATGCCCCGCTGCACTTGCACTGCCTCACAATGCAGGCTGGAGCTGCTGCGCTGCCCCAAGCCCCGCTGTAATTGCACCGCCACACAATGGAGGCCGGGGCTGCCGCGCTGTGCTGCGCCCTTCTGCACGTGCACCGCCTGACAATGGAGTCTGTGTGCAAAGCGCTGCGCTGTGCCACGCTGCACTTGCACCGCCTAATAATGAAGGCCGGGCGTGCCGCGCTGTGCCGCGCCCTTCTCTACTTTCAGCGCCTGACAATGGAGTCCGGGGCCGCCGCGCTGCGCCTCGCCCGCTGCACTTCAACCACCTCACAATAGAGGCCAAGGCTGCCGCGCTGCACCGCACCGCACTGCGCCACGCTGTACTGGCACCGCCTCACAATGGAGGCCGGGGCCGCTATGCTGCGCTGCGCCCCCCTGCACTTCCAGCGCCTCACAATACAGGCCGGGGCTGCCATGCTGTGCCGCACCCCTTAGAATAAGTATTGCCTCACAATCGAAGCGGAGCCAGCTGCCATGTGCTACGCCCAGCTGTACTTGCAACGCCTCACAATGGAGGCCCAGCCAGCCGTGCTGCGCCACGCCCCGCTGCGCATGCAACGCCTCACAGTGGAGGCCGGGCCTGCCGCGCAGCACTGTTCTGTGCTGTATTTGCACCGCCTCACAATGGAGGCCAGGGATGCTGCCCTGTGCCATGCCCCGCTGCACTTGCACTGCCTCACAATGCAGGCTGGAGCTGCTGCGCTGCCCCAAGCCCCGTTGTAATTGCACCGCCACACAATGGAGGCCGGGGCTGCCGCGCTGTGCTGCGCCCTTCTGCACGTGCACCGCCTGACAATGGAGTCTGTGTGCAAAGCGCTGCGCTGTGCCACGCTGCACTTGCACCGCCTAATAATGAAGGCCGGGCGTGCCGCGCTGTGCCGCGCCCTTCTCTACTTTCAGCGCCTGACAATGGAGTCCGGGGCCGCCGCGCTGCGCCTCGCCCGCTGCACTTCAACCACCTCACAATAGAGGCCAAGTCTGCCGCGCTGCACCGCACCGCACTGCGCCACACTGTACTGGCACCGCCTCACAATGGAGGCCGGGGCCGCTATGCTGCGCTGCGCCCCCCTGCACTTCCAGCGCCTCACAATACAGGCCGGGGCTGCCACGCTGTGCCGCACCCCTTAGAATAAGTATTGCCTCACAATCGAAGCGGAGCCAGCTGCCATGTGCTACGCCCAGCTGTACTTGCAACGCCTCACAATGGAGGCCCAGCCAGCCGTGCTGCGCCACGCCCCGCTGCGCATGCAACGCCTCACAGTGGAGGCCGGGCCTGCCGCGCAGCACTGTTCTGTGCTGTATTTGCACCGCCTCACAATGGAGGCCAGGGATGCCGCCCTGTGCCACGGCCCGCTGCACTTGCACTGCCTCACAATGCAGGTCAAGGCCATTGTGCTGCGTGGCGCCCCGCTGCACTTGCACTGCCTCACAATGCAGGCTGGAGCTGCTGCGCTGCCCCAAGCCCCGCTGTAATTGCACCGCCACACAATGGAGGCCGGGGCTGCCGCGCTGTGCTGCGCCCTTCTGCACGTGCACCGCCTGACAATGGAGTCTGTGTGCAAAGCGCTGCGCTGTGCCACGCTGCACTTGCACCGCCTAATAATGAAGGCCGGGCGTGCCGCGCTGTGCCGCGCCCTTCTCTACTTTCAGCGCCTGACAATGGAGTCCGGGGCCGCCGCGCTGCGCCTCGCCCGCTGCACTTCAACCACCTCACAATAGAGGCCAAGGCTGCCGCGCTGCACCGCACCGCACTGCGCCACGCTGTACTGGCACCGCCTCACAATGGAGGCCGGGGCCGCTATGCTGCGCTGCGCCCCCCTGCACTTCCAGCGCCTCACAATACAGGCCGGGGCTGCCATGCTGTGCCGCACCCCTTAGAATAAGTATTGCCTCACAATCGAAGCGGAGCCAGCTGCCATGTGCTACGCCCAGCTGTACTTGCAACGCCTCACAATGGAGGCCCAGCCAGCCGTGCTGCGCCACGCCCCGCTGCGCATGCAACGCCTCACAGTGGAGGCCGGGCCTGCCGCGCAGCACTGTTCTGTGCTGTATTTGCACCGCCTCACAATGGAGGCCAGGGATGCTGCCCTGTGCCATGCCCCGCTGCACTTGCACTGCCTCACAATGCAGGCTGGAGCTGCTGCGCTGCCCCAAGCCCCGCTGTAATTGCACCGCCACACAATGGAGGCCGGGGCTGCCGCGCTGTGCTGCGCCCTTCTGCACGTGCACCGCCTGACAATGGAGTCTGTGTGCAAAGCGCTGCGCTGTGCCACGCTGCACTTGCACCGCCTAATAATGAAGGCCGGGCGTGCCGCGCTGCGCCGCGCCCTTCTCTACTTTCAGCGCCTGACAATGGAGTCCGGGGCCGCCGCGCTGCGCCTCGCCCGCTGCACTTCAACCACCTCACAATAGAGGCCAAGGCTGCCGCGCTGCACCGCACCGCACTGCGCCACGCTGTACTGGCACCGCCTCACAATGGAGGCCGGGGCCGCTATGCTGCGCTGCGCCCCCCTGCACTTCCAGCGCCTCACAATACAGGCCGGGGCTGCCACGCTGTGCCGCACCCCTTAGAATAAGTATTGCCTCACAATCGAAGCGGAGCCAGCTGCCATGTGCTACGCCCAGCTGTACTTGCAACGCCTCACAATGGAGGCCCAGCCAGCCGTGCTGCGCCACGCCCCGCTGCGCATGCAACGCCTCACAGTGGAGGCCGGGCCTGCCGCGCAGCACTGTTCTGTGCTGTATTTGCACCGCCTCACAATGGAGGCCAGGGATGCTGCACTGTGCCATGCCCCGCTGCACTTGCACTGCCTCACAATGCAGGCTGGAGCTGCTGCGCTGCCCCAAGCCCCGCTGTAATTGCACCGCCACACAATGGAGGCCGGGGCTGCCGCGCTGTGCTGCGCCCTTCTGCACGTGCACCGCCTGACAATGGAGTCTGTGTGCAAAGCGCTGCGCTGTGCCACGCTGCACTTGCACCGCCTAATAATGAAGGCCGGGCGTGCCGCGCTGTGCCGCGCCCTTCTCTACTTTCAGCGCCTGACAATGGAGTCCGGGGCCGCCGCGCTGCGCCTCGCCCGCAGCACTTCAACCACCTCACAATAGAGGCCAAGGCTGCCGCGCTGCACCGCACCGCACTGCGCCACGCTGTACTGGCACCGCCTCACAATGGAGGCCGGGGCCGCTATGCTGCGCTGCGCCCCCCTGCACTTCCAGCGCCTCACAATACAGGCCGGGGCTGCCATGCTGTGCCGCACCCCTTAGAATAAGTATTGCCTCACAATCGAAGCGGAGCCAGCTGCCATGTGCTACGCCCAGCTGTACTTGCAACGCCTCACAATGGAGGCCCAGCCAGCCGTGCTGCGCCACGCCCCGCTGCGCATGCAACGCCTCACAGTGGAGGCCGGGCCTGCCGCGCAGCACTGTTCTGTGCTGTATTTGCACCGCCTCACAATGGAGGCCAGGGATGCCGCCCTGTGCCACGCCCCGCTGCACTTGCACTGCCTCACAATGCATTGTGCTGCGTGGCGCCCCGCTGCACTTGCACTGCCTCACAATGCAGGCTGGAGCTGCTGCGCTGCCCCAAGCCCCGCTGTAATTGCACCGCCACACAATGGAGGCCGGGGCTGCCGCGCTGTGCTGCGCCCTTCTGCACGTGCACCGCCTGACAATGGAGTCTGTGTGCAAAGCGCTGCGCTGTGCCACGCTGCACTTGCACCGCCTAATAATGAAGGCCGGGCGTGCCGCGCTGTGCCGCGCCCTTCTCTACTTTCAGCGCCTGACAATGGAGTCCGGGGCCGCCGCGCTGCGCCTCGCCCGCTGCACTTCAACCACCTCACAAGAGAGGCCAAGGCTGCCGCGCTGCACCGCACCGCACTGCGCCACGCTGTACTGGCACCGCCTCACAATGGAGGCCGGGGCCGCTATGCTGCGCTGCGCCCCCCTGCACTTCCAGCGCCTCACAATACAGGCCGGGGCTGCCACGCTGTGCCGCACCCCTTAGAATAAGTATTGCCTCACAATCGAAGCGGAGCCAGCTGCCATGTGCTACGCCCAGCTGTACTTGCAACGCCTCACAATGGAGGCCCAGCCAGCCGTGCTGCGCCACGCCCCGCTGCGCATGCAATGCCTCACAGTGGAGGCCGGGCCTGCCGCGCAGCACTGTTCTGTGCTGTATTTGCACCGCCTCACAATGGAGGCCAGGGATGCGGCACTGTGCCATGCCCCGCTGCACTTGCACTGCCTCACAATGCAGGCTGGAGCTGCTGCGCTGCCCCAAGCCCCGCTGTAATTGCACCGCCACACAATGGAGGCCGGGGCTGCCGCGCTGTGCTGCGCCCTTCTGCACGTGCACCGCCTGACAATGGAGTCTGTGTGCAAAGCGCTGCGCTGTGCCACGCTGCACTTGCACCGCCTAATAATGAAGGCCGGGCGTGCCGCGCTGCGCCGCGCCCTTCTCTACTTTCAGCGCCTGACAATGGAGTCCGGGGCCGCCGCGCTGCGCCTCGCCCGCTGCACTTCAACCACCTCACAATAGAGGCCAAGGCTTCCGCGCTGCACCGCACCGCACTGCGCCACGCTGTACTGGCACCGCCTCACAATGGAGGCCGGGGCCGCTATGCTGCGCTGCGCCCCCCTGCACTTCCAGCGCCTCACAATACAGGCCGGGGCTGCCATGCTGTGCCGCACCCCTTAGAATAAGTATTGCCTCACAATCGAAGCGGAGCCAGCTGCCATGTGCTACGCCCAGCTGTACTTGCAACGCCTCACAATGGAGGCCCAGCCAGCCGTGCTGCGCCACGCCCCGCTGCGCATGCAACGCCTCACAGTGGAGGCCGGGCCTGCCGCGCAGCACTGTTCTGTGCTGTATTTGCACCGCCTCACAATGGAGGCCAGGGATGCCGCCCTGTGCCACGCCCGCTGCACTTGCACTGCCTCACAATGCAGGCGAAGGCCATTGTGCTGCGTGGCGCCCCGCTGCACTTGCACTGCCTCACAATGCAGGCTGGAGCTGCTGCGCTGCCCCAAGCCCCGCTGTAATTGCACCGCCACACAATGGAGGCCGGGGCTGCCGCGCTGTGCTGCGCCCTTCTGCACGTGCACCGCCTGACAATGGAGTCTGTGTGCAAAGCGCTGCGCTGTGCCACGCTGCACTTGCACCGCCTAATAATGAAGGCCGGGCGTGCCGCGCTGTGCCGCGCCCTTCTCTACTTTCAGCGCCTGACAATGGAGTCCGGGGCCGCCGCGCTGCGCCTCGCCCGCTGCACTTCAACCACCTCACAATAGAGGCCAAGGCTGCCGCGCTGCACCGCACCGCACTGCGCCACGCTGTACTGGCACCGCCTCACAATGGAGGCCGGGGCCGCTATGCTGCGCTGCGCCCCCCTGCACTTCCAGCGCCTCACAATACAGGCCGGGGCTGCCATGCTGTGCCGCACCCCTTAGAATAAGTATTGCCTCACAATCGAAGCGGAGCCAGCTGCCATGTGCTACGCCCAGCTGTACTTGCAACGCCTCACAATGGAGGCCCAGCCAGCCGTGCTGCGCCACGCCCCGCTGCGCATGCAACGCCTCACAGTGGAGGCCGGGCCTGCCGCGCAGCACTGTTCTGTGCTGTATTTGCACCGCCTCACAATGGAGGCCAGGGATGCTGCCCTGTGCCATGCCCCGCTGCACTTGCACTGCCTCACAATGCAGGCTGGAGCTGCTGCGCTGCCCCAAGCCCCGCTGTAATTGCACCGCCACACAATGGAGGCCGGGGCTGCCGCGCTGTGCTGCGCCCTTCTGCACGTGCACCGCCTGACAATGGAGTCTGTGTGCAAAGCGCTGCGCTGTGCCACGCTGCACTTGCACCGCCTAATAATGAAGGCCGGGCGTGCCGCGCTGTGCCGCGCCCCTCTCTACTTTCAGCGCCTGACAATGGAGTCCGGGGCCGCCGCGCTGCGCCTCGCCCGCTGCACTTCAACCACCTCACAATAGAGGCCAAGGCTGCCGCGCTGCACCGCACCGCACTGCGCCACGCTGTACTGGCACCGCCTCACAATGGAGGCTGGGGCCGCTATGCTGCGCTGCGCCACCCTGCACTTCCAGCGCCTCACAATACAGGCCGGGGCTGCCATGCTGTGCCGCACCCCTTAGAATAAGTATTGCCTCACAATCGAAGCGGAGCCAGCTGCCATGTGCTACGCCCAGCTGTACTTGCAACGCCTCACAATGGAGGCCCAGCCAGCCGTGCTGCGCCACGCCCCGCTGCGCATGCAACGCCTCACAGTGGAGGCCGGGCCTGCCGCGCAGCACTGTTCTGTGCTGTATTTGCACCGCCTCACAATGGAGGCCAGGGATGCCGCCCTGTGCCACGCCCCGCTGCACTTGCACTGCCTCACAATGCAGGCCAGGGGCATTGTGCTGCGTGGCGCCCCGCTGCACTTGCACTGCCTCACAATGCAGGCTGGAGCTGCTGCGCTGCCCCAAGCCCCGCTGTAATTGCACCGCCACACAATGGAGGCCGGGGCTGCCGCGCTGTGCTGCGCCCTTCTGCACGTGCACCGCCTGACAATGGAGTCTGTGTGCAAAGCGCTGCGCTGTGCCACGCTGCACTTGCACCGCCTAATAATGAAGGCCGGGCGTGCCGCGCTGTGCCGCGCCCTTCTCTACTTTCAGCGCCTGACAATGGAGTCCGGGGCCGCCGCGCTGCGCCTCGCCCGCTGCACTTCAACCACCTCACAATAGAGGCCAAGGCTGCCGCGCTGCACCGCACCGCACTGCGCCACGCTGTACTGGCACCGCCTCACAATGGAGGCCGGGGCCGCTATGCTGCGCTGCGCCCCCCTGCACTTCCAGCGCCTCACAATACAGGCCGGGGCTGCCATGCTGTGCCGCACCCCTTAGAATAAGTATTGCCTCACAATCGAAGCGGAGCCAGCTGCCATGTGCTACGCCCCGCTGTACTTGCAACGCCTCACAATGGAGGCCCAGCCAGCCGTGCTGCGCCACGCCCCGCTGCGCATGCAACGCCTCACAGTGGAGGCCGGGCCTGCCGCGCAGCACTGTTCTGTGCTGTATTTGCACCGCCTCACAATGGAGGCCAGGGATGCCGCCCTGTGCCACGCCCCGCTGCACTTGCACTGCCTCACAATGCAGGCCAGGGGCATTGTGCTGCGTGGCGCCCCGCTGCACTTGCACTGCCTCACAATGCAGGCTGGAGCTGCTGCGCTGCCCCAAGCCCCGCTGTAATTGCACCGCCACACAATGGAGGCCGGGGCTGCCGCGCTGTGCTGCGCCCTTCTGCACGTGCACCGCCTGACAATGGAGTCTGTGTGCAAAGCGCTGCGCTGTGCCACGCTGCACTTGCACCGCCTAATAATGAAGGCCGGGCGAGCCGCGCTGCGCCGCGCCCTTCTCTACTTTCAGCGCCTGACAATGGAGTCCGGGGCCGCCGCGCTGCGCCTCGCCCGCTGCACTTCAACCACCTCACAATAGAGGCCAAGGCTGCCGCACTGCACCGCACCGCACTGCGCCACGCTGTACTGGCACCGCCTCACAATGGAGGCCGGGGCCGCTATGCTGCGCTGCGCCCCCCTGCACTTCCAGCGCCTCACAATACAGGCCGGGGCTGCCATGCTGTGCCGCACCCCTTAGAATAAGTATTGCCTCACAATCGAAGCGGAGCCAGCCGCCATGTGCTATGCCCAGCTGTACTTGCAACGCCTCACAATGGAGGCCCAGCCAGCCGTGCTGCGCCACGCCCCGCTGCGCATGCAACGCCTCACAGTGGAGGCCGGGCCTGCCGCGCAGCACTGTTCTGTGCTGTATTTGCACCGCCTCACAATGGAGGCCAGGGATGCCACGCCCCGCTGCACTTGCACTGCCTCACAATGCAGGCCAAGGCCATTGTGCTGCGTGGCGCCCCGCTGCACTTGCACTGCCTCACAATGCAGGCTGGAGCTGCTGCGCTGCCCCAAGCCCCGCTGTAATTGCACCGCCACACAATGGAGGCCGGGGCTGCCGCGCTGTGCTGCGCCCTTCTGCACGTGCACCGCCTGACAATGGAGTCTGTGTGCAAAGCGCTGCGCTGTGCCACGCTGCACTTGCACCGCCTAATAATGAAGGCCGGGCGTGCCGCGCTGTGCCGCGCCCTTCTCTACTTTCAGCGCCTGACAATGGAGTCCGGGGCCGCCGCGCTGCGCCTCGCCCGCTGCACTTCAACCACCTCACAATAGAGGCCAAGGCTGCCGCGCTGCACCGCACCGCACTGCGCCACGCTGTACTGGCACCGCCTCACAATGGAGGCCGGGGCCGCTATGCTGCGCTGCGCCCCCCTGCACTTCCAGCGCCTCACAATACAGGCCGGGGCTGCCATGCTGTGCCGCACCCCTTAGAATAAGTATTGCCTCACAATCGAAGCGGAGCCAGCTGCCATGTGCTACGCCCGCTGTACTTGCAACGCCTCACAATGGAGGCCCAGCCAGCCGTGCTGCGCCACGCCCCGCTGCGCATGCAACGCCTCACAGTGGAGGCCGGGCCTGCCGCGCAGCACTGTTCTGTGCTGTATTTGCACCGCCTCACAATGGAGGCCAGGGATGCTGCCCTGTGCCATGCCCCGCTGCACTTGCACTGCCTCACAATGCAGGCTGGAGCTGCTGCGCTGCCCCAAGCCCCGCTGTAATTGCACCGCCACACAATGGAGGCCGGGGCTGCCGCGCTGTGCTGCGCCCTTCTGCACGTGCACCGCCTGACAATGGAGTCTGTGTGCAAAGCGCTGCGCTGTGCCACGCTGCACTTGCACCGCCTAATAATGAAGGCCGGGCGTGCCGCGCTGTGCCGCGCCCTTCTCTACTTTCAGCGCCTGACAATGGAGTCCGGGGCCGCCGCGCTGCGCCTCGCCCGCTGCACTTCAACCACCTCACAATAGAGGCCAAGGCTGCCGCGCTGCACCGCACCGCACTGCGCCACGCTGTACTGGCACCGCCTCACAATGGAGGCCGGGGCCGCTATGCTGCGCTGCGCCCCCCTGCACTTCCAGCGCCTCACAATACAGGCCGGGGCTGCCATGCTGTGCCGCACCCCTTAGAATAAGTATTGCCTCACAATCGACGCGGAGCCAGCTGCCATGTGCTACGCCCAGCTGTACTTGCACCGCCTCACAATGGAGGCCCAGCCAGCCGTGCTGCGCCACGCCCCGCTGCGCATGCAACGCCTCACAGTGGAGGCCGGGCCTGCCGCGCAGCACTGTTCTGTGCTGTATTTGCACCGCCTCACAATGGAGGCCAGGGATGCTGCCCTGTGCCATGCCCCGCTGCACTTGCACTGCCTCACAATGCAGGCTGGAGCTGCTGCGCTGCCCCAAGCCCCGCTGTAATTGCACCGCCACACAATGGAGGCCGGGGCTGCCGCGCTGTGCTGCGCCCTTCTGCACGTGCACCGCCTGACAATGGAGTCTGTGTGCAAAGCGCTGCGCTGTGCCACGCTGCACTTGCACCGCCTAATAATGCAGGCCGGGCGTGCCGCGCTGTGCCGCGCCCTTCTCTACTTTCAGCGCCTGACAATGGAGTCCGGGGCCGCCGCGCTGCGCCTCGCCCGCTGCACTTCAACCACCTCACAATAGAGGCCAAGGCTGCCGCGCTGCACCACACCGCACTGCGCCACGCTGTACTGGCACCGCCTCACAATGGAGGCCGGGGCCGCTATGCTGCGCTGCGCCCCCCTGCACTTCCAGCGCCTCACAATACAGGCCGGGGCTGCCACGCTGTGCCGCACCCCTTAGAATAAGTATTGCCTCACAATCGAAGCGGAGCCAGCTGCCATGTGCTACGCCCCGCTGTACTTGCAACGCCTCACAATGGAGGCCCAGCCAGCCGTGCTGCGCCACGCCCCGCTGCGCATGCAACGCCTCACAGTGGAGGCCGGGCCTGCCGCGCAGCACTGTTCTGTGCTGTATTTGCACCGCCTCACAATGGAGGCCAGGGATGCTGCCCTGTGCCACGCCCCGCTGCACTTGCACTGCCTCACAATGCAGGCCAAGGCCATTGTGCTGCGTGGCGCCCCGCTGCACTTGCACTGCCTCACAATGCAGGCTGGAGCTGCTGCGCTGACCCAAGCCCCGCTGTAATTGCACCGCCACACAATGGAGGCCGGGGCTGCCGCGCTGTGCTGCGCCCTTCTGCACGTGCACCGCCTGACAATGGAGTCTGTGTGCAAAGCGCTGCGCTGTGCCACGCTGCACTTGCACCGCCTAATAATGAAGGCCAGGCGTGCTACGCTGCGCCGCGCCCTTCTCTACTTTCAGCGCCTGACAATGGAGTCCGGGGCCGCCGCGCTGCGCCTCGCCCGCTGCACTTCAACCACCTCACAATAGAGGCCAAGGCTGCCGCGCTGCACCGCACCGCACTGCGCCACGCTGTACTGGCACCGCCTCACAATGGAGGCCGGGGCCACTATGCTGCGCTGCGCCCCCCTGCACTTCCAGCGCCTCACAATACAGGCCGGGGCTGCCACGCTGTGCCGCACCCCTTAGAATAAGTATTGCCTCACAATCGAAGCGGAGCCAGCTGCCATGTGCTACGCCCCGCTGTACTTGCAACGCCTCACAATGGAGGCCCAGCCAGCCGTGCTGCGCCACGCCCCGCTGCGCATGCAACGCCTCACAGTGGAGGCCGGGCCTGCCGCGCAGCACTGTTCTGTGCTGTATTTGCACCGCCTCACAATGGAGGCCAGGGATGCTGCCCTGTGCCATGCCCCGCTGCACTTGCACTGCCTCACAATGCAGGCTGGAGCTGCTGCGCTGCCCCCTAGCCCTGTGCGCTGCAAATGCACCGCCACACAATGGAGGCCGGGGCTGCCGCGCTGTGCTGCGCCCTTCTGCACGTGCACCGCCTGACAATGGAGTCTGTGTGCAAAGCGCTGCGCTGTGCCACGCTGCACTTGCACCGCCTAATAATGAAGGCCGGGCGTGCCGCGCTGTGCCGCGCCCTTCTCTACTTTCAGCGCCTGACAATGGAGTCCGGGGCCGCCGCGCTGCGCCTCGCCCGCTGCACTTCAACCACCTCACAATAGAGGCCAAGGCTGCCGCGCTGCACCGCACCGCACTGCGCCACGCTGTACTGGCACCGCCTCACAATGGAGGCCGGGGCCGCTATGCTGCGCTGCGCCCCCCTGCACTTCCAGCGCCTCACAATACAGGCCGGGGCTGCCATGCTGTGCCGCACCCCTTAGAATAAGTATTGCCTCACAATCGAAGCGGAGCCAGCTGCCATGTGCTACGCCCCGCTGTACTTGCAACGCCTCACAATGGAGGCCCAGCCAGCCGTGCTGCGCCACGCCCCGCTGCGCATGCAACGCCTCACAGTGGAGGCCGGGCCTGCCGCGCAGCACTGTTCTGTGCTGTATTTGCACCGCCTCACAATGGAGGCCAGGGATGCTGCCCTGTGCCATGCCCCGCTGCACTTTGCACTGCCTCACAATGCAGGCTGGAGCTGCTGCGCTGCCCCAAGCCCCGCTGTAATTGCACCGCCACACAATGGAGGCCGGGGCTGCCGCGCTGTGCTGCGCCCTTCTGCACGTGCACCGCCTGACAATGGAGTCTGTGTGCAAAGCGCTGCGCTGTGCCACGCTGCACTTGCACCGCCTAATAATGAAGGCCGGGCGTGCCGCGCTGTGCCGCGCCCTTCTCTACTTTCAGCGCCTGACAATGGAGTCCGGGGCCGCCGCGCTGCGCCTCGCCCGCTGCACTTCAACCACCTCACAATAGAGGCCAAGGCTGCCGCGCTGCACCGCACCGCACTGCGCCACGCTGTACTGGCACCGCCTCACAATGGAGGCCGGGGCCGCTATGCTGCGCTGCGCCCCCCTGCACTTCCAGCGCCTCACAATACAGGCCGGGGCTGCCACGCTGTGCCGCACCCCTTAGAATAAGTATTGCCTCACAATCGAAGCGGAGCCAGCTGCCATGTGCTACGCCCAGCTGTACTTGCAACGCCTCACAATGGAGGCCCAGCCAGCCGTGCTGCGCCACGCCCCGCTGCGCATGCAACGCCTCACAGTGGAGGCCGGGCCTGCCGCGCAGCACTGTTCTGTGCTGTATTTGCACCGCCTCACAATGGAGGCCAGGGATGCCGCCCTGTGCTGCACTTGCACTGCCTCACAATGCAGGCCCATTGTGCTGCGTGGCGCCCCGCTGCACTTGCACTGCCTCACAATGCAGGCTGGAGCTGCTGCGCTGCCCCAAGCCCCGCTGTAATTGCAGCGCCACACAATGGAGGCCGGGGCTGCCGCGCTGTGCTGCGCCCTTCTGCACGTGCACCGCCTGACAATGGAGTCTGTGTGCAAAGCGCTGCGCTGTGCCACGCTGCACTTGCACCGCCTAATAATGAAGGCCGGGCGTGCCGCGCTGTGCCGCGCCCTTCTCTACTTTCAGCGCCTGACAATGGAGTCCGGGGCCGCCGCGCTGCGCCTCGCCCGCTGCACTTCAACCACCTCACAATAGAGGCCAAGGCTGCCGCGCTGCACCGCACCGCACTGCGCCACGCTGTACTGGCACCGCCTCACAATGGAGGCCGGGGCCGCTATGCTGCGCTGCGCCCCCCTGCACTTCCAGCGCCTCACAATACAGGCCGGGGCTGCCACGCTGTGCCGCACCCCTTAGAATAAGTATTGCCTCACAATCGAAGCGGAGCCAGCTGCCATGTGCTACGCCAGCTGTACTTGCAACGCCTCACAATGGAGGCCCAGCCAGCCGTGCTGCGCCACGCCCCGCTGCGCATGCAACGCCTCACAGTGGAGGCCGGGCCTGCCGCGCAGCACTGTTCTGTGCTGTATTTGCACCGCCTCACAATGGAGGCCAGGGATGCCGCCCTGTGCCACGCCCCGCTGCACTTGCACTGCCTCACAATGCAGGCGAAGGCCATTGTGCTGCGTGGCGCCCCGCTGCACTTGCACTGCCTCACAATGCAGGCTGGAGCTGCTGCGCTGCCCCAAGCCCCGCTGTAATTGCACCGCCACACAATGGAGGCCGGGGCTGCCGCGCTGTGCTGCGCCCTTCTGCACGTGCACCGCCTGACAATGGAGTCTGTGTGCAAAGCGCTGCGCTGTGCCACGCTGCACTTGCACCGCCTAATAATGAAGGCCGGGCGTGCCGCGCTGTGCCGCGCCCTTCTCTACTTTCAGCGCCTGACAATGGAGTCCGGGGCCGCCGCGCTGCGCCTCGCCCGCTGCACTTCAACCACCTCACAATAGAGGCCAAGGCTGCCGCGCTGCACCGCACCGCACTGCGCCACGCTGTACTGGCACCGCCTCACAATGGAGGCCGGGGCCGCTATGCTGCGCTGCGCCCCCTGCACTTCCAGCGCCTCACAATACAGGCCGGGGCTGCCACGCTGTGCCGCACCCCTTAGAATAAGTATTGCCTCACAATCGAAGCGGAGCCAGCTGCCATGTGCTACGCCCAGCTGTACTTGCAACGCCTCACAATGGAGGCCCAGCCAGCCGTGCTGCGCCACGCCCCGCTGCGCATGCAACGCCTCACAGTGGAGGCCGGGCCTGCCGCGCAGCACTGTTCTGTGCTGTATTTGCACCGCCTCACAATGGAGGCCAGGGATGCCGCCCTGTGCCACGCCCCGCTGCACTTGCACTGCCTCACAATGCAGGCCAGGCATTGTGCTGCGTGGCGCCCCGCTGCACTTGCACTGCCTCACAATGCAGGCTGGAGCTGCTGCGCTGCCCCAAGCCCCGCTGTAATTGCACCGCCACACAATGGAGGCCGGGGCTGCCGCGCTGTGCTGCGCCCTTCTGCACGTGCACCGCCTGACAATGGAGTCTGTGTGCAAAGCGCTGCGCTGTGCCACGCTGCACTTGCACCGCCTAATAATGAAGGCCGGGCGTGCCGCGCTGTGCCGCACCCTTCTCTACTTTCAGCGCCTGACAATGGAGTCCGGGGCCGCCGCGCTGCGCCTCGCCCGCTGCACTTCAACCACCTCACAATAGAGGCCAAGGCTGCCGCGCTGCACCGCACCGCACTGCGCCACGCTGTACTGGCACCGCCTCACAATGGAGGCCGGGGCCGCTATGCTGCGCTGCGCCCCCCTGCACTTCCAGCGCCTCACAATACAGGCCGGGGCTGCCACGCTGTGCCGCACCCCTTAGAATAAGTATTGCCTCACAATCGAAGCGGAGCCAGCTGCCATGTGCTACGCCCCGCTGTACTTGCAACGCCTCACAATGGAGGCCCAGCCAGCCGTGCTGCGCCACGCCCCCCTGCGCATGCAATGCCTCACAGTGGAGGCCGGGCCTGCCGCGCAGCACTGTTCTGTGCTGTATTTGCACCGCCTCACAATGGAGGCCAGGGATGCCGCCCTGTGCCACGCCCCGCTGCACTTGCACTGCCTCACAATGCAGGCGACGGCCATTGTGCTGCGTGGCGCCCCGCTGCACTTGCACTGCCTCACAATGCAGGCTGGAGCTGCTGCGCTGCCCCAAGCCCCGCTGTAATTGCACCGCCACACAATGGAGGCCGGGGCTGCCGCGCTGTGCTGCGCCCTTCTGCACGTGCACCGCCTGACAATGGAGTCTGTGTGCAAAGCGCTGCGCTGTGCCACGCTGCACTTGCACCGCCTAATAATGAAGGCCGGGCGTGCCGCGCTGCGCCGCGCCCTTCTCTACTTTCAGCGCCTGACAATGGAGTCCGGGGCCGCCGCGCTGCGCCTCGCCCGCTGCACTTCAACCACCTCACAATAGAGGCCAAGGCTGCCGCGCTGCACCGCACCGCACTGCGCCACGCTGTACTGGCACCGCCTCACAATGGAGGCCGGGGCCGCTATGCTGCGCTGCGCCCCCCTGCACTTCCAGCGCCTCACAATACAGGCCGGGGCTGCCACGCTGTGCCGCACCCCTTAGAATAAGTATTGCCTCACAATCGAAGCGGAGCCAGCTGCCATGTGCTACGCCCAGCTGTACTTGCAACGCCTCACAATGGAGGCCCAGCCAGCCGTGCTGCGCCACGCCCCGCTGCGCATGCAACGCCTCACAGTGGAGGCCGGGCCTGCCGCGCAGCACTGTTCTGTGCTGTATTTGCACCGCCTCACAATGGAGGCCAGGGATGCCGCCCTGTGCCATGCCCCGCTGCACTTGCACTGCCTCACAATGCAGGCGAAGGCCATTGTGCTGCGTGGCGCCCCGCTGCACTTGCACTGCCTCACAATGCAGGCTGGAGCTGCTGCGCTGCCCCAAGCCCCGCTGTAATTGCACCGCCACACAATGGAGGCCGGGGCTGCCGCGCTGTGCTGCGCCCTTCTGCACGTGCACCGCCTGACAATGGAGTCTGTGTGCAAAGCGCTGCGCTGTGCCACGCTGCACTTGCACCGCCTAATAATGAAGGCCGGGCGTGCCGCGCTGTGCCGCGCCCTTCTCTACTTTCAGCGCCTGACAATGGAGTCCGGGGCCGCCGCGCTGCGCCTCGCCCGCTGCACTTCAACCACCTCACAATAGAGGCCAAGGCTGCCGCGCTGCACCGCACCGCACTGCGCCACGCTGTACTGGCACCGCCTCACAATGGAGGCCGGGGCCGCTATGCTGCGCTGCGCCCCCCTGCACTTCCAGCGCCTCACAATACAGGCCGGGGCTGCCACGCTGTGCCGCACCCCTTAGAATAAGTATTGCCTCACAATCGAAGCGGAGCCAGCTGCCATGTGCTACGCCCAGCTGTACTTGCAACGCCTCACAATGGAGGCCCAGCCAGCCGTGCTGCGCCACGCCCCGCTGCGCATGCAACGCCTCACAGTGGAGGCCGGGCCTGCCGCGCAGCACTGTTCTGTGCTGTATTTGCACCGCCTCACAATGGAGGCCAGGGATGCTGCCCTGTGCCATGCCCCGCTGCACTTGCACTGCCTCACAATGCAGGCTGGAGCTGCTGCGCTGCCCCAAGCCCCGCTGTAATTGCACCGCCACACAATGGAGGCCGGGGCTGCCGCGCTGTGCTGCGCCCTTCTGCACGTGCACCGCCTGACAATGGAGTCTGTGTGCAAAGCGCTGCGCTGTGCCACGCTGCACTTGCACCGCCTAATAATGAAGGCCGGGCGTGCCGCGCTGCGCCGCGCCCTTCTCTACTTTCAGCGCCTGACAATGGAGTCCGGGGCCGCCGCGCTGCGCCTCGCCCGCTGCACTTCAACCACCTCACAATAGAGGCCAAGGCTGCCGCGCTGCACCGCACCGCACTGCGCCACGCTGTACTGGCACCGCCTCACAATGGAGGCCGGGGCCGCTATGCTGCGCTGCGCCCCCCTGCACTTCCAGCGCCTCACAATACAGGCCGGGGCTGCCATGCTGTGCCGCACCCCTTAGAATAAGTATTGCCTCACAATCGAAGCGGAGCCAGCTGCCATGTGCTACGCCCCGCTGTACTTGCAACGCCTCACAATGGAGGCCCAGCCAGCCGTGCTGCGCCACGCCCCGCTGCGCATGCAACGCCTCACAGTGGAGGCCGGGCCTGCCGCGCAGCACTGTTCTGTGCTGTATTTGCACCGCCTCACAATGGAGGCCAGGGATGCCGCCCTGTGCCACGCCCCGCTGCACTTGCACTGCCTCACAATGCAGGCGACGGCCATTGTGCTGCGTGGCGCCCCGCTGCACTTGCACTGCCTCACAATGCAGGCTGGAGCTGCTGCGCTGCCCCAAGCCCCGCTGTAATTGCACCGCCACACAATGGAGGCCGGGGCTGCCGCGCTGTGCTGCGCCCTTCTGCACGTGCACCGCCTGACAATGGAGTCTGTGTGCAAAGCGCTGCGCTGTGCCACGCTGCACTTGCACCGCCTAATAATGAAGGCCGGGCGTGCCGCGCTGCGCCGCGCCCTTCTCTACTTTCAGCGCCTGACAATGGAGTCCGGGGCCGCCGCGCTGCGCCTCGCCCGCTGCACTTCAACCACCTCACAATAGAGGCCAAGGCTTCCGCGCTGCACCGCACCGCACTGCGCCACGCTGTACTGGCACCGCCTCACAATGGAGGCCGGGGCCGCTATGCTGCGCTGCGCCCCCCTGCACTTCCAGCGCCTCACAATACAGGCCGGGGCTGCCATGCTGTGCCGCACCCCTTAGAATAAGTATTGCCTCACAATCGAAGCGGAGCCAGCTGCCATGTGCTACGCCCAGCTGTACTTGCAACGCCTCACAATGGAGGCCCAGCCAGCCGTGCTGCGCCACGCCCCGCTGCGCATGCAACGCCTCACAGTGGAGGCCGGGCCTGCCGCGCAGCACTGTTCTGTGCTGTATTTGCACCGCCTCACAATGGAGGCCAGGGATGCTGCCCTGTGCCATGCCCCGCTGCACTTGCACTGCCTCACAATGCAGGCTGGAGCTGCTGCGCTGCCCCAAGCCTCGCTGTAATTGCACCGCCACACAATGGAGGCCGGGGCTGCCGCGCTGTGCTGCGCCCTTCTGCACGTGCACCGCCTGACAATGGAGTCTGTGTGCAAAGCGCTGCGCTGTGCCACGCTGCACTTGCACCGCCTAATAATGAAGGCCGGGCGTGCCGCGCTGTGCCGCGCCCTTCTCTACTTTCAGCGCCTGACAATGGAGTCCGGGGCCGCCGCGCTGCGCCTCGCCCGCTGCACTTCAACCACCTCACAATAGAGGCCAAGGCTGCCGCGCTGCACCGCACCGCACTGCGCCACGCTGTACTGGCACCGCCTCACAATGGAGGCCGGGCCGCTATGCTGCGCTGCGCCCCCCTGCACTTCCAGCGCCTCACAATACAGGCCGGGGCTGCCACGCTGTGCCGCACCCCTTAGAATAAGTATTGCCTCACAATCGAAGCGGAGCCAGCTGCCATGTGCTACGCCCCGCTGTACTTGCAACGCCTCACAATGGAGGCCCAGCCAGCCGTGCTGCGCCACGCCCCGCTGCGCATGCAACGCCTCACAGTGGAGGCCGGGCCTGCCGCGCAGCACTGTTCTGTGCTGTATTTGCACCGCCTCACAATGGAGGCCAGGGATGCCGCCCTGTGCCACGCCCCGCTGCACTTGCACTGCCTCACAATGCAGGCGAAGGCCATTGTGCTGCGTGGCGCCCGCTGCACTTGCACTGCCTCACAATGCAGGCTGGAGCTGCTGCGCTGCCCCAAGCCCGCTGTAATTGCACCGCCACACAATGGAGGCCGGGGCTGCCGCGCTGTGCTGCGCCCTTCTGCACGTGCACCGCCTGACAATGGAGTCTGTGTGCAAAGCGCTGCGCTGTGCCACGCTGCACTTGCACCGCCTAATAATGAAGGCCGGGCGTGCCGCGCTGTGCCGCGCCCTTCTCTACTTTCAGCGCCTGACAATGGAGTCCGGGGCCGCCGCGCTGCGCCTCGCCCGCTGCACTTCAACCACCTCACAATAGAGGCCAAGGCTGCCGCGCTGCACCGCACCGCACTGCGCCACGCTGTACTGGCACCGCCTCACAATGGAGGCCGGGGCCGCTATGCTGCGCTGCGCCCCCCTGCACTTCCAGCGCCTCACAATACAGGCCGGGGCTGCCACGCTGTGCCGCACCCCTTAGAATAAGTATTGCCTCACAATCGAAGCGGAGCCAGCTGCCATGTGCTACGCCCCGCTGTACTTGCAACGCCTCACAATGGAGGCCCAGCCAGCCGTGCTGCGCCACGCCCCGCTGCGCATGCAACGCCTCACAGTGGAGGCCGGGCCTGCCGCGCAGCACTGTTCTGTGCTGTATTTGCACCGCCTCACAATGGAGGCCAGGGATGCCGCCCTGTGCCACGCCCCGCTGCACTTGCACTGCCTCACAATGCAGGCCAGGGGCATTGTGCTGCGTGGCGCCCCGCTGCACTTGCACTGCCTCACAATGCAGGCTGGAGCTGCTGCGCTGCCCCAAGCCCCGCTGTAATTGCACCGCCACACAATGGAGGCCGGGGCTGCCGCGCTGTGCTGCGCCCTTCTGCACGTGCACCGCCTGACAATGGAGTCTGTGTGCAAAGCGCTGCGCTGTGCCACGCTGCACTTGCACCGCCTAATAATGAAGGCCGGGCGTGCCGCGCTGCGCCGCGCCCCTCTCTACTTTCAGCGCCTGACAATGGAGTCCGGGGCCGCCGCGCTGCGCCTCGCCCGCTGCACTTCAACCACCTCACAATAGAGGCCAAGGCTGCCGCGCTGCACCGCACCGCACTGCGCCACGCTGTACTGGCACCGCCTCACAATGGAGGCCGGGGCCGCTATGCTGCGCTGCGCCCCCCTGCACTTCCAGCGCCTCACAATACAGGCCGGGGCTGCCATGCTGTGCCGCACCCCTTAGAATAAGTATTGCCTCACAATCGAAGCGGAGCCAGCTGCCATGTGCTACGCCCCGCTGTACTTGCAACGCCTCACAATGGAGGCCCAGCCAGCCGTGCTGCGCCACGCCCCGCTGCGCATGCAACGCCTCACAGTGGAGGCCGGGCCTGCCGCGCAGCACTGTTCTGTGCTGTATTTGCATGCACCGCCTCACAATGGAGGCCAGGGATGCCGCCCTGTGCCACGCCCCGCTGCACTTGCACTGCCTCACAATGCAGGCCAAGGCCATTGTGCTGCGTGGCGCCCCGCTGCACTTGCACTGCCTCACAATGCAGGCTGGAGCTGCTGCGCTGCCCCAAGCCCCGCTGTAATTGCACCGCCACACAATGGAGGCCGGGGCTGCCGCGCTGTGCTGCGCCCTTCTGCACGTGCACCGCCTGACAATGGAGTCTGTGTGCAAAGCGCTGCGCTGTGCCACGCTGCACTTGCACCGCCTAATAATGAAGGCCGGGCGTGCCGCGCTGCGCCGCGCCCCTCTCTACTTTCAGCGCCTGACAATGGAGTCCGGGGCCGCCGCGCTGCGCCTCGCCCGCTGCACTTCAACCACCTCACAATAGAGGCCAAGGCTGCCGCGCTGCACCGCACCGCACTGCGCCACGCTGTACTGGCACCGCCTCACAATGGAGGCCGGGGCCGCTATGCTGCGCTGCGCCCCCCTGCACTTCCAGCGCCTCACAATACAGGCCGGGGCTGCCATGCTGTGCCGCACCCCTTAGAATAAGTATTGCCTCACAATCGAAGCGGAGCCAGCTGCCATGTGCTACGCCCAGCTGTACTTGCAACGCCTCACAATGGAGGCCCAGCCAGCCGTGCTGCGCCACGCCCCGCTGCGCATGCAACGCCTCACAGTGGAGGCCGGGCCTGCCGCGCAGCACTGTTCTGTGCTGTATTTGCACCGCCTCACAATGGAGGCCAGGGATGCCGCCCTGTGCCACGCCCCGCTGCACTTGCACTGCCTCACAATGCAGGCGAAGGCCGTCGTGCTGCGAGGTGCTCCTCTGCACTTGCACTGCCTCACAATGCAGGCTGGAGCTGCTGCGCTGCCCCAAGCCCCGCTGTAATTGCACCGCCACACAATGGAGGCCGGGGCTGCCGCGCTGTGCTGCGCCCTTCTGCACGTGCACCGCCTGACAATGGAGTCTGTGTGCAAAGCGCTGCGCTGTGCCACGCTGCACTTGCACCGCCTAATAATGAAGGCCGGGCGTGCCGCGCTGCGCCGCGCCCTTCTCTACTTTCAGCGCCTGACAATGGAGTCCGGGGCCGCCGCGCTGCGCCTCGCCCGCTGCACTTCAACCACCTCACAATAGAGGCCAAGGCTGCCGCGCTGCACCGCACCGCACTGCGCCACGCTGTACTGGCACCGCCTCACAATGGAGGCCGGGGCCGCTATGCTGCGCTGCGCCCCCCTGCACTTCCAGCGCCTCACAATACAGGCCGGGGCTGCCATGCTGTGCCGCACCCCTTAGAATAAGTATTGCCTCACAATCGAAGCGGAGCCAGCTGCCATGTGCTACGCCCAGCTGTACTTGCAACGCCTCACAATGGAGGCCCAGCCAGCCGTGCTGCGCCACGCCCCGCTGCGCATGCAACGCCTCACAGTGGAGGCCGGGCCTGCCGCGCAGCACTGTTCTGTGCTGTATTTGCACCGCCTCACAATGGAGGCCAGGGATGCCGCCCTGTGCCACGCCCCGCTGCACTTGCACTGCCTCACAATGCAGGCCAGGCCATTGTGCTGCGTGGCGCCCCGCTGCACTTGCACTGCCTCACAATGCAGGCTGGAGCTGCTGCGCTGCCCCAAGCCCCGCTGTAATTGCACCGCCACACAATGGAGGCCGGGGCTGCCGCGCTGTGCTGCGCCCTTCTGCACGTGCACCGCCTGACAATGGAGTCTGTGTGCAAAGCGCTGCGCTGTGCCACGCTGCACTTGCACCGCCTAATAATGAAGGCCGGGCGTGCCGCGCTGCGCCGCGCCCCTTCTCTACTTTCAGCGCCTGACAATGGAGTCCGGGGCCGCCGCGCTGCGCCTCGCCCGCTGCACTTCAACCACCTCACAATAGAGGCCAAGGCTGCCGCGCTGCACCGCACCGCACTGCGCCACGCTGTACTGGCACCGCCTCACAATGGAGGCCGGGGCCGCTATGCTGCGCTGCGCCCCCCTGCACTTCCAGCGCCTCACAATACAGGCCGGGGCTGCCATGCTGTGCCGCACCCCTTAGAATAAGTATTGCCTCACAATCGAAGCGGAGCCAGCTGCCATGTGCTACGCCCAGCTGTACTTGCAACGCCTCACAATGGAGGCCCAGCCAGCCGTGCTGCGCCACGCCCCGCTGCGCATGCAACGCCTCACAGTGGAGGCCGGGCCTGCCGCGCAGCACTGTTCTGTGCTGTATTTGCACCGCCTCACAATGGAGGCCAGGGATGCCGCCCTGTGCCATGCCCCGCTGCACTTGC
The DNA here is from genome assembly GCF_028858705.1 of Grus americana. NCBI lineage: Eukaryota > Metazoa > Chordata > Aves > Gruiformes > Gruidae > Grus > Grus americana. The sequence continues at coordinate 3,259 of NW_026561722.1, read as the reverse complement.
ACTGCCTCACAATGCAGGCTGGAGCTGCTGCGCTGCCCCAAGCCTCGCTGTAATTGCACCGCCACACAATGGAGGCCGGGGCTGCCGCGCTGTGCTGCGCCCTTCTGCACGTGCACCGCCTGACAATGGAGTCTGTGTGCAAAGCGCTGCGCTGTGCCACGCTGCACTTGCACCGCCTAATAATGAAGGCCGGGCGTGCCGCGCTGCGCCGCGCCCCTCTCTACTTTCAGCGCCTGACAATGGAGTCCGGGGCCGCCGCGCTGCGCCTCGCCCGCTGCACTTCAACCACCTCACAATAGAGGCCAAGGCTGCCGCGCTGCACCGCACCGCACTGCGCCACGCTGTACTGGCACCGCCTCACAATGGAGGCCGGGGCCGCTATGCTGCGCTGCGCCCCCCTGCACTTCCAGCGCCTCACAATACAGGCCGGGGCTGCCATGCTGTGCCGCACCCCTTAGAATAAGTATTGCCTCACAATCGAAGCGGAGCCAGCTGCCATGTGCTACGCCCCGCTGTACTTGCAACGCCTCACAATGGAGGCCCAGCCAGCCGTGCTGCGCCACGCCCCGCTGCGCATGCAACGCCTCACAGTGGAGGCCGGGCCTGCCGCGCAGCACTGTTCTGTGCTGTATTTGCACCGCCTCACAATGGAGGCCAGGGATGCCGCCCTGTGCCACGCCCCGCTGCACTTGCACTGCCTCACAATGCAGGCGAAGGCCATTGTGCTGCGTGGCGCCCCGCTGCACTTGCACTGCCTCACAATGCAGGCTGGAGCTGCTGCGCTGCCCCAAGCCCCGCTGTAATTGCACCGCCACACAATGGAGGCCGGGGCTGCCGCGCTGTGCTGCGCCCTTCTGCACGTGCACCGCCTGACAATGGAGTCTGTGTGCAAAGCGCTGCGCTGTGCCACGCTGCACTTGCACCGCCTAATAATGAAGGCCGGGCGTGCCGCGCTGCGCCGCGCCCTTCTCTACTTTCAGCGCCTGACAATGGAGTCCGGGGCCGCCGCGCTGCGCCTCGCCCGCTGCACTTCAACCACCTCACAATAGAGGCCAAGGCTGCCGCGCTGCACCGCACCGCACTGCGCCACGCTGTACTGGCACCGCCTCACAATGGAGGCCGGGGCCGCTATGCTGCGCTGCGCCCCCCTGCACTTCCAGCGCCTCACAATACAGGCCGGGGCTGCCATGCTGTGCCGCACCCCTTAGAATAAGTATTGCCTCACAATCGAAGCGGAGCCAGCTGCCATGTGCTACGCCCCGCTGTACTTGCAACGCCTCACAATGGAGGCCCAGCCAGCCGTGCTGCGCCACGCCCCGCTGCGCATGCAACGCCTCACAGTGGAGGCCGGGCCTGCCGCGCAGCACTGTTCTGTGCTGTATTTGCACCGCCTCACAATGGAGGCCAGGGATGCCGCCCTGTGCCACGCCCCGCTGCACTTGCACTGCCTCACAATGCAGGCTGGAGCTGCTGCGCTGCCCCAAGCCCCGCTGTAATTGCACCGCCACACAATGGAGGCCGGGGCTGCCGCGCTGTGCTGCGCCCTTCTGCACGTGCACCGCCTGACAATGGAGTCTGTGTGCAAAGCGCTGCGCTGTGCCACGCTGCACTTGCACCGCCTAATAATGAAGGCCGGGCGTGCCGCGCTGTGCCGCGCCCCTCTCTACTTTCAGCGCCTGACAATGGAGTCCGGGGCCGCCGCGCTGCGCCTCGCCCGCTGCACTTCAACCACCTCACAATAGAGGCCAAGGCTGCCGCGCTGCACCGCACCGCACTGCGCCACGCTGTACTGGCACCGCCTCACAATGGAGGCCGGGGCCGCTATGCTGCGCTGCGCCCCCCTGCACTTCCAGCGCCTCACAATACAGGCCGGGGCTGCCACGCTGTGCCGCACCCCTTAGAATAAGTATTGCCTCACAATCGAAGCGGAGCCAGCTGCCATGTGCTACGCCCAGCTGTACTTGCAACGCCTCACAATGGAGGCCCAGCCAGCCGTGCTGCGCCACGCCCCGCTGCGCATGCAACGCCTCACAGTGGAGGCCGGGCCTGCCGCGCAGCACTGTTCTGTGCTGTATTTGCACCGCCTCACAATGGAGGCCAGGGATGCCGCCCTGTGCCACGCCCCGCTGCACTTGCACTGCCTCACAATGCAGGCGAAGGCCATTGTGCTGCGTGGCGCCCCGCTGCACTTGCACTGCCTCACAATGCAGGCTGGAGCTGCTGCGCTGCCCCAAGCCCCGCTGTAATTGCACCGCCACACAATGGAGGCCGGGGCTGCCGCGCTGTGCTGCGCCCTTCTGCACGTGCACCGCCTGACAATGGAGTCTGTGTGCAAAGCGCTGCGCTGTGCCACGCTGCACTTGCACCGCCTAATAATGAAGGCCGGGCGTGCCGCGCTGCGCCGCGCCCCTCTCTACTTTCAGCGCCTGACAATGGAGTCCGGGGCCGCCGCGCTGCGCCTCGCCCGCTGCACTTCAACCACCTCACAATAGAGGCCAAGGCTGCCGCGCTGCACCGCACCGCACTGCGCCACGCTGTACTGGCACCGCCTCACAATGGAGGCCGGGGCCGCTATGCTGCGCTGCGCCCCCCTGCACTTCCAGCGCCTCACAATACAGGCCGGGGCTGCCATGCTGTGCCGCACCCCTTAGAATAAGTATTGCCTCACAATCGAAGCGGAGCCAGCTGCCATGTGCTACGCCCAGCTGTACTTGCAACGCCTCACAATGGAGGCCCAGCCAGCCGTGCTGCGCCACGCCCCCTGCGCATGCAACGCCTCACAGTGGAGGCCGGGCCTGCCGCGCAGCACTGTTCTGTGCTGTATTTGCACCGCCTCACAATGGAGGCCAGGGATGCCGCCCTGTGCCACGCCCCGCTGCACTTGCACTGCCTCACAATGCAGGCGAAGGCCATTGTGCGCGTGGCGCCCCCGCTGCACTTGCACTGCCTCACAATGCAGGCTGGAGCTGCTGCGCTGCCCCAAGCCCGCTGTAATTGCACCGCCACACAATGGAGGCCGGGCTGCCGCGCTGTGCTGCGCCTTCTGCACGTGCACCGCCTGACAATGGAGTCTGTGTGCAAAGCGCTGCGCTGTGCCACGCTGCACTTGCACCGCCTAATAATGAAGGCCGGCGTGCCGCGCTGCGCCGCGCCCTCTCTACTTTCAGCGCCTGACAATGGAGTCCGGGGCCGCCGCGCTGCGCCTCGCCCGCTGCACTTCAACCACCTCACAATAGAGGCCAAGGGCTGCCGCGCTGCA